>NW_024464779.1:47093-52805 GCF_000004515.6 Glycine max
GAATTGCTCAAGAGCTTCCATTGCTCAATTTCGAGCATCTCGATATATTATGCGCCTGAATCGGACCTACGAGTTAAAAGTTATGACCATTGGAATTGCTCAAGAGCTTCAATTGTTCAATTTCGAGCGTCTCGATATATAATGCGCCTCAATCGGACCTCCGAAATAAAAGTTATGACCATTTGAATTGCTCAAGAGCTTCCATTGCTCAATTTCGAGCATCTCGATATATTATGCGCCTGAATCCGACCTCCGAGTGAAAAGTTATGACCATTTGAATTGCTCAAGAGCTTCGATTGTTCAATTTCGAGCGTCTCGATATATTATGCGCTCAATCGGACCTCCGAGTGAAAAGTTATGACCATTTGAATTTCTCGAGAGCTTCCGTTGTTCAATTTCGAGCGTCCTGATATATTATGTGCCTGAATCGGACATCCGAGTGAAAAGTTATGACCATTTGAATTGCTCAAGAGCTTCCATTGTTCAATTTCGAGCGTCTCGATATATTATGCGCCTGAATTGGACCTCCGAGTGAAAAGTTATGACCATTGGAATTGCTCAAGAGCTCCCATTGTTCAATTTCGAGCGTCTCGATATATAATGCGCCTCAATCAGACCTCCGAGTTAAAAGTTATGACCATTTGAATTTTTCGAGAGCTTCCGTTGTTCAATTGCAAGCTTCTGGATATATTATGTGCCTGAATCGGAAATCCGAGTGAAAAGTTATGACCATTGGAATTGCTCAAGATCTTCCATTGTTCAATTTCGAGGGTCTCGATATTTAATGCGCCTCAATCGAACCTCCGAGTTAAATGTTATAACCATTTGAATTGCTCAAGAGCTTCCATTGTTCAATTTCGAGCGTCTCGATATATTATGCGCCTTAATCGGACCTCCAAGTTAGAAGTTATGCCCATTTGAATTTCTCGAGAGCTTCCGTTGTTCAATTGCAAGCGTTTCGATATATTATGTGCCTGAATCGGAAATCCGAGTTAAAAGTTATGACCATTTGAATTGCTCAAGAGCTTCCACTGTTCAATTTCGAGCGTCTCAATATATTATGCACCTGAATCGGACCTCCGAGTGAAAAGTTATGACCATTTGAATTGCTCAAGAGCTTCCATTGTTCAATTTCGAGCGTCTCGATATATTATGTGCCTTAATCGGACCTCTGAGTTAGAAGTTATGACCATTTGAATTTCTCTAGAGCTTCCATTTTTCAATTTCGAGCGTCTCGATATATTATTTGCCTGAATCGGAAATCCGAGTGAAAAGTTATGACCATTTGAATTGCTCAAGATCTTCCATTGTTCAATTTCGAGCGTCTCAATATATAATGTGCCTCAATCAAACCTCCGAGTTAAATGTTATAACCATTTGAATTGCTCAAGGGCTTCCATTGTTCAATTTCGAGCGTCTCAATATATTATGCACCTGAATCGGACCACCGAGTGAAAAGTTATGACCATTTGAATTGCGCAAGAGCTTCCATTGTTCAATTTCGAGCGTCTCGATATATTATGCGCCTTAATCGGACCTCCGAGTTAAAAGTTATGACTATTTGAATTGCTCAAGAGCTTCCATTGTTCAATTTCGAGCGTCTCGATATATAATGCGCCTCAATCGGACCTCCGACTTAAAAGTTATGACCATTTGAATTGTTCAAGAGCTTTCATTGTTCAATTTCGAGCGTCTCGATATATAATGTGCCTTAATCAGACCTCCGAGTTAAAAGTTATGACCATTTGAATTGCTCAAGAGCTTCCATTGTTCAATTTTGAGCGTTTCGATATATTATCGCCTGAATCGGACCTCCGAGTTAAAAGTTATGACCATTGGAATTGCTCAAGAGCTTCCATTATTCAATTTCGGGCGTCTCGATATATTATGCGCCTAAATCGGACCTCCGAGTTAAAAGTTATGACCATTTGAATTGCTCAAGAGCTTCCATTGGTCAATTTCAAGCGTCTCGATATATTATGCACCTGAATCGAACCTCCGAGTGAAAAGTTATGACCACTTGAATTGCTCAAGAGCTTCCATTGGTCAATTTCGAGCGTCTCGATATATTATGCGCCTGAATCGAACCTCCGAGTGAAAAGTTATGACTATTTGAATTGCTCAAGAGCTTCCATTGTTCAATTTCGAGCGTCTCGATATATAATGCGCCTCAATCGGACCTCCGACTTAAAAGTTATGACCATTTGAATTGCTCAAGAGCTTCCATTGTTCAATTTCGAGCGTCTCGATATATAATGTGCCTTAATCAGACCTCCGAGTTAAAAGTTATGACCATTTGAATTTGTCGAGAGCTTCCGTTGTTAAATTTCGAGCGTCTCGATATATTATGTGCCTGAATCGGAAATCCGAGTGAAAACTTATGACCATTTGAATTGCTCAAGAGCTTCGGTTGTTCAATTTCGAGCGTCTCGATATATTATGCGCCTCAATCGGACCTCCGAGTGAAAAGTTATGACCATTTGAATTTCTCGAGAGCTTCCGTTGTTCAATTTCGAGCGTCCTGATATATTATGTGCCTGAATCGGACATCCGAGTGAAAAGTTATGACCATTTGAATCGCTCAAGAGCTTCCATTGTTCAATTTCGAGCGTCTCGATATATTATGCGCCTGAATTGGACCTCCGAGTGAAAAGTTATGACCATTGGAATTGCTCAAGAGCTCCCATTGTTCAATTTCGAGCGTCTCGATATATAATGCGCCTCAATCAGACCTCCGAGTTAAAAGTTATGACCATTTGAATTTTTCGAGAGCTTCCGTTGTTCAATTGCAAGCTTCTCGATATATTATGTGCCTGAATCGGAAATCCGAGTGAAAAGTTATGACCATTGGAATTGCTCAAGATCTTCCATTGTTCAATTTCGAGCGTCTCGATATATAATGCGCCTCAATCGAACCTCCGAGTTAAATGTTATAACCATTTGAATTGCTCAAGAGCTTCCATTGTTCAATTTCGAGCGTCTCGATATATTATGCACCTGAATCGGACCACCGAGTGAAAAGTTATGACCATTTGAATTGCGCAAGAGCTTCCATTGTTCAATTTCGAGCGTCTCGATATATTATGCGCCTTAATCGGACCTCCGAGTTAGAAGTTATGCCCATTTGAATTTCTCGAGAGCTTCCGTTGTTCAATTTCGAGCGTCTCGATATAATATGTGCCTGAATCGGAAATCCGAGTGAAAAGTTATGACCATTTGAATTTTTGGAGAGCTTCGGTTGTTCCATTTCGAGCGTCTCAATATATTATGCGCCTCAATCGGACCTCCGAGTTAAAAGTTATGACCATTTGAATTGCTCAAGAGTTTTCATTGTTCAATTTCGAGCGTCTCGATATATTATGCACCTGAATCGGACCTCCGAGTGAAAAGTTATGACCATTTGAATTGCTCAAGAACTTCCGTTGTTCCAATTCGAGCGTCTCGATATATTATGCGCCTTAATAGGACCTCCGAGTTAGAAGTTATGACCATTTGAATTTCTCAAGAGCTTCCGTTGTTCAATTTCGAGCGTCTCGATATATTCAGTGCTTGAATTGGACATCCGAGTGAAAAGTTATGACCATTTGAATTTATCGAGAGCTTCCGTTTCTCAATTTCGAGCGTCTCGAAATATTATGCGCCTGAATCGGACCTCCAAGTGAAAAGTTATGACCATTTGAATTGCTCAAGAGCTTCCATTGTTCAATTTCGCGCGTGTCGATATATTATGCGCCTGAATCGGACCTCCGAGTGAAAAGTTATGACCATTTGAATTGCTCAAGAGGTTCTATTGTTCAATTTCGAGCCTCTCGATATATTATGCGCGTCAATCGGACCTCCGAAATAAAAGTTATGACCATTTGAATTGCTCAAGAGCTTCCATTGCTCAATTTCGAGCATCTCGATATATTATGCGCCTTAATAGGACATGCGAGTGAGAGGGAACCATCCTCTAGCCGCTCAAGAGCTTCCATTGTTCAATTTTGAGCGTTTCGATATATTATCGCCTGAATCGGACCGCCGAGTTAAAAGTTATGACCATTGGAATTGGTCAAGAGCTTCCATTATTCAATTTCGGGCGTCTCGATATATTATGCGCCTAAATCGGACCTCCGAGTCAAAAGTTATGACCATCTGAATTGCTCAAGAGCTTCCATTGTTCAATTTCAAGCGTCTCGATATATTATGCACCTGAATCGAACCTCCGAGTGAAAAGTTATGACCACTTGAATTGCTCAAGAGCTTCCATTGTTCAATTTCGAGCGTCTCGATATATTATGCGCCTGAATCGAACTTCCGAGTGAAAAGTTATGACTATTTGAATTGCTCAAGAGCTTCCATTGTTCAATTTCGAGCGTCTCGATATATAATGCGCCTCAATCGGACCTCCGACTTAAAAGTTATGACCATTTGAATTGCTCAAGAGCTTCCATTGTTCAATTTCGAGCGTCTCGATATATAATGTGCCTTAATCAGACCTCCGAGTTAAAAGTTATGACCATTTGAATTTGTCGAGAGCTTCCATTGTTAAATTTCGAGCGTCTCGATATATTATGTGCCTGAATCGGAAATCCGAGTGAAAAGTTATGACCATTTGAATTGCTCAAGAGCTTCTGTTGATCAATTGCAAGCGTCTTGATATATTATGTGCCTGAATCGGAAATCCGAGTGAAAAACTTATGACCATTTGAATTGCTCAAAGAGCTTCGGTTGTTCAATTTCGAGCGTCTCGATATATTATGCGCCTCAATCGGACCTCCGAGTGAAAAGTTATGACCATTTGAATTGCTCAAGAGCTTCCATTGTTCAATTTCGAGCGTCTCGATATATTATGCGCCTGAATTGGACCTCCGAGTGAAAAGTTATGACCATTGGAATTGCTCAAGAGCTCCCATTGTTCAATTTCGAGCGTCTCGATATATAATGCGCGTCAATCAGACCTCCGAGTTAAAAGTTATGACCATTTGAATTTTTCGAGAGCTTCCGTTGTTCAATTGCAAGCTTCTCGATATATTATGTGCCTGAATCAGAATTCCGAGTGAAAAGTTATGACCATTTGAATTGCTAAAGAGCTTCCATTGTTCAATTTCGAGCGTCTCGATATATTATGCACCTGAATCGAACCTCCGAGTGAAAAGTTATGACCATTTGAATTTCTCAAGAGCTTCAATTGTTCAATTTCGAGCGTCTCGATATGTAATGCGCCTCAATCGGACCTCCGAGTTAAAATATATGACCATTTGAATTTCTCGAGAGCTTCCGTTGTTCAATTGCGACCGTCTCGATATATTATGTGCCTGAATCGGAAATTCGAGTGAAAAGTTATGACCATTTGAATATCTAAAGAGCTTCCATTGTTCAATTTTGAGCCTCTCGATATATTATGCGCCTTAATCGGACCTCCGAGTTAAAAGTTATGACCATTTGAATTTTTGGAGAGCTTCGGTTGTTCCATTTCGAGCGTCTCAATATATTATGCGCCTCAATCGGACCTCCGAATTAAAAGTTATGACCATTTGAATTGCTCAAGAGTTTTCATTGTTCAATTTCGAGCGTCTCGATATATTATGCACCTGAATCGGACCTCCGAGTGAAAAGTTATGACCATTTGAATTGCTCAAGAACTTCCGTTGTTCCAATTCGAGCGTCTCGATATATTATGCGCCTTAATAGGATGTTTCACGCCTCATCCGGCGTGTAGGTAATTTCGCT
>NW_024464780.1:0-17620 GCF_000004515.6 Glycine max
GTTTTTATGCATCATATTTACTTTATGCCCTTGCATTTTTTATTTTCTTTATTCATTTTCCAGCACCATATCTATTTTACGTCTTGCATTTTATTTTCCAGTATCATATTTATTTTTTGTCTTGCATTTTTTATTTTATTTTGTTTATTTTTATTTTATGCATCATGTTTACTTTATGTCTTGCATTTTTTATTATTTATTTTTAGCATCATGTTTATTTTATGTCTTGCATTTTTATTTTCTTTTTTATTTCCAGCATTATATTTATTTTTATGTCTTGCATTTTATTTTCTTTATTTATTTTATGCACCATATGTATTTATTGTTTTGTATTTCATGCATTTTTATTATTTCTTCTAGCATATTTATTTTAATGCATTTGCAATTTTTTATTGCCAATTAGAATGTATCTAGGTCCAATGTAAATAAAAATAAAGATGAGAATCTGCGCCGACACTCACATTTTTTTTTTTTTTTTGCCGAGGACGATAATGTAATTTGAACCGTATCCGAGGAAAAGGACCCTCACTTGATCCAACGTCATTTTAAGGGATCCGGCGCGTTTAGACTTATCTTTGCATAACTAAAAAAAAAAAAAGAAAAAAAAAGAAAAAAGAAAAAAGTCAAAACCCAAAAACTTTCCATAATCAAAATTTCAAAAAGGGGGTCAATCTTTATTCTTTCTTTCTTAATCAAATCTTTAATCAATCTTTAATCAATCAAAACTTTTTTCCAATTTAAAATCAATCGAACTCATTTCTTTTATTTCTTCTATGCCTTTTCGGCCTCTTATCTTGCCTAAACTCTTCTTTTTCGAACTTTAAAATCAATCAAAACCAACCACTCGACTTTCTACCCCGAACTACATGATTTTGATCCCATTCGGGTATGTAGGCAAAAGACTTTGTCTTTCCAAATCAATAAACAAAAAAACTTTTTTCTCCTTTCTTTTAAACCTATCTCTTTAATCTTTTCACACTTAAGCATTTATTTCCAAACAAATAATCAATTTAGCATAAAGATAAAATAAGCAAGAGGTTCCTATAAAGTACTATAGACGTTTAGGGTGCTAGTACCTTCCCTTTGCGTAACCAACCCCCGGACCTTTTGATCTTTTAAAAACTAGGGTTTTTCGAGCTTTCTCCCTTTTCTTCGGAAAAATAAAAGATCGGTGGTGATCTTAAAAATTGCGAGTCAACGCTAATCAATAGCTTGATATCCAAAAATCACCGCGACAGAAAAATGGCGACTCCACTGGGGATCGAAGACTCCTAAGTGGGTTAAACCTATCTTGTTTTTTTCATCTTTATGCTTTGTTATTATTTGAAACTGTAAATACGTGCTTAAGTGTTTATCTCTTACGTGAGTGGTGAGATAAGTCCTACACCCGGACTTGAGGGAAACATAAGATAGGATGGTGGTATAATCATAGTGTCTTTCCGAGAGTGAGTTTCGGATGTGGCACATGTGATAACCCCGCTCAATGGAGGGATCTTGGGAATATTACTATGTTGGCATGAGTAGTCGTGTTCAGCATTGATATTTCCAAGCGACCTATGAAGTTGAGGACCTTTAGTTACCTTTAACCCATCTTAGCCTTTTAGGACGTAGTGCGGTGGCTAATCAAGAGTAGTCTTGAATTAGTTGATACGCGATACTACACTCAAACGAGGCTTTCCTATGGACGTTGTTAGACCGGGAGTAGTCCCGTAATCCGACAATATCCGGAAGTGGTCAATGACTTTGGGAATTTGGTAGAACCCGTGATACAGGTATATATGAAACCATAGTCCTTACCAAATGACGTGTTTACCCTTAACTCCAACATTTCGGATTTAACTTCACCATGTTTTCTCCGTACTTTGGCATAGTCATGCATACATGCATCCATGCATAAACTCTTTTTTTTCATCCAAATTATCGAAGGACTTAGACAAGCTTTTTGTAAACTTTGTAGATATGGACATCCCACTGAGAAGCACTAGGAAGTACCTTTTCAAAAAAACAGACCTGTTGAGATTAAGGGAGCTAGCATCTTTAGTAAGTGATCCAGTTGATTTTCAAGCTCATCATGGGAAGTTGCTCAGAATTCTTAGAGTAGATGTTGAGGAAGGATGCCTAGAGACCCTGGTTCAGTTCTATGACCCGCTCTACCATTGCTTCACATTTCCCGATTACCAGCTTGTCCCCACACTTGAAGAGTACTCCTACCTAGTTGGCTTACCTGTGCCAGACAAGATACCTTTCCATGGTTTTGAGCCTACCCCTAAACCCTCCGACATCGCAGCCGCCCTCCATCTTAAAACCTCCATCATCCAAGCAAACCTTACCTCTAAAGGAGGCCTCCAAGGTCTTCCCACCCACTTCCTCTACCAACAAGCCTCCATATTTGCTGAAGCAGCTAGTACACTTGCCTTCCATTCTATCCTAGCCCTCCTTATATATGGCCTTTTACTCTTCCCAAATATTGACAACTTCATCGATATCAATGCCATTAAAATCTTTCTTACAAAGAACCCCGTACCCACTCTACTCGCCGATACCTACCATTCTATTCATGACCGTACCCAGGCTGGCCGGGGAACCATTTCTTGTTGTGCATCTTTGCTCTATCAGTGGCTTACCTTCCACTTACCTCAATCCCGTGCCTTCAAGACCAATGATGACAAGCTTTCCTGGCCTCGCCGAATCATGACTCTTGACCCATCTGACATTGTTTGGTACCAAGCAGCTAGTGATGTTGGAGAGATTATTGTGAGTTGTGGTGAATATCCCAACGTACCTCTTTTGGGTATGCGTGGCGGAATTAGCTACAACCCACTCCTCGCTCGACGACAATTTGGGTACCCGATAAAGACAAAACCAAACAACCTTGCCTTGACTAATGAATTCTATCTTAACCATGGTGATCACTCGAACAAAAGGGAAAGATTCGCACAAGCTTGGAGCGCTATCCGCAGACTCAACAGAAGTCAGTTGGGAAAGAAATCAGACTATGTGCACGAATCTTATACCCAGTGGGTTATTGATAGGACCAAGAGCTTTGGCCTACCCTACCGCTTACCTAGATACCTATCGTCCACCATCCCACCATCATCCTTGCCTATCCCCTTTGACACTAAGGAGGAGTTTCATGAACAATTAACCAAAGAAAGGCAAGAAAAAGAAACTTGGAAGAGGAGATGCCAGGAGCTAGAGCAAGAGAATGAGACTTTGAAAGGGAAGATAGCCCAACAGAGCCGTGAGCTTTTTATCCAGAACCAGAGGATGATTGAGAAGGACGACTTGCTTCGTCGGAAAGACGCCTTGCTCCACCGAGATGCTAGAAGGAAGAGGAGGTTTATGGATTTGTTCTCCCGTGCACATTCAGATTCCGAGGACCCATCTACTCCGGGAGTTTGAGTCTGAAGTTCTTAGGACCTTATGTTTAGATTTTAGCTCCCGAAATCTCTTGACTTGTAAAAAAAAAAAAAAAAAAAAAAAAAAAAATTTGTAATGTTCCAATGCTTAAGTGAAGTGTTTCAGTTTATGATGTTTACAATTTCTCTAACAAGTTCTTCGATAATAATTTGTTCCCTTTCTCTTTGCATAAGCATAAGCATGCATCATGTTGCATTCATGGTTTCTAAATCGAGTCTCACACTGTGTTCACTACTTCAAAAGGGGGGGAGTCAATCAGCCGCCGCCCAAGGAAAGTGGCTCGGCGAATTCTCCACAAACCAACTCGCATTTACAACACCAGGGCCAATCGGAAGAGGATGGATATAGTTGAACAAGAAAATCAGAGTCTCAGGGAGGAGGTTGCCACTTTACGAGAGGGAATGGATAGGTTGACGACTATGATGAGTGCACTCCTATCCGCCCAGAACTCTCAAGCTGCCGCCGCTGCTGTAGAGCAGCCTTTGGTGAGCACAACCCCGCTATCTACAGTGACTTCTCCACCCCTCTTTTTGCCTCCAGGTTGTACATGGGGAATGCCACCTCCAGTCTGTGGAAGCCCCCAGCCCGCTGTATCTGAAGTTCCACCTCCTTTTGCTCAGCAGTCAGCACCAGTTCCGCAACCCAGTACCTCTTTCCCTCAAGCTGCAATGACTTATTCAGCTCCACTGATTCACACTATTCAACAAGAGGTTGAACCAATTTTCCAAGCTGAAAATGTTGTAGCCTTCGACAAGATGGAAGAACTCCAAGAAAGATTTGATGGTATGCAAAGGGAAGTCGAAGCCCTCCGAGGAAGAGATCTGTTCGGAAAGGACGCCTGTGAATTATGCTTGGTCCCAAACGTTACTATCCCTCACAAGTTCAAGGTGCCAGACTTCGAGAAGTATAAAGGGAACTCTTGTCCCCGCAGTCACTTGGTGATGTACGCACGGAAAATGTCCATGTATACTGACAATCATAAGCTGCTTATTCATTTCTTTCAGGACAGCCTGACTGGGGCCGCTCTGAAATGGTATATGAATTTGGACAGTGCGAGCATTCGTACTTTCAATGACCTGGGTGAAGCGTTCATCCGGCAGTATAAGTACAATCTGGACATGGCCCCAGATCGTGATCAGCTCCGTGCGATGACACAAAAAGAGAAGGAAACGTTCAAGGAGTATGCCCAGCGTTGGAGGGAAGTGGCTGCCCAGATTATCCCGCCGTTGGAAGAAAAGGAAATGACCAAAATATTTCTGAAGACCCTGAGCCAGTTTTATTACGAGAAAATGGTTGCAAGTGCACCAACAGACTTCACCGAAATGGTCAACATGGGGGTGCGATTAGAGGAAGGTGTCCGAGAGGGACGTTTGACCGGGGAAAGTGCCCCTGCCGCAAGTAATGCCAAGAAGTTTGGAGGCCACTTTGCGAAGAAGAAAGATCAAGAGGTGGGAATGGTAGCTCATGGTAAGCCTCAGCAGAATTTCACCCCGTATCGTCAGGTTGCGAATGTCGCATCCACTATTCCAAACCCATCATATCACCAACAAAGGCCACATTACCCCTACCAATACCCTCCACAACAATACCCTCCACAACAATACCCTCCACAACAATACCCTCCACAACAATACCCTCCACAGCAATACCATCAGCCACAATACCCTCAAAAACAACAAAATCGCCCGCAAACCCCCCAACAGCCATATCACTCACAAAACCGCCAGAAAACAACCTTTGATCCAATCCCAATGAAGTATGCTGACTTACTCCCCGCCCTGCTCGCAAAAAACCTTGTCCAGGTCAGAACACCCCCTCGTACACCAGATGTTTTACCTCCCTGGTTTCGTCATGATTTAACCTGCGCTTTCCACCAAGGGGCCCCAGGTCATGACGTTGAAAACTGCTATGTCCTGAAGAATGAAGTGCAAAAACTAGTCCGGGCCAACTTGCTATCCTTCAAAGATCAGAATCCCAATGTTCAGGCGAACCCTCTGCCGAACCATGGGCCTGCTGTCAACATGATACAAGATTGTGATGAAGACGGTGTCATCCTGAACGTCCAACACGTTCGAACTCCCCTGGTCCCAATACATATCAAGATGTGCGAGGCAGCTCTGTTTGACCATGATCATGCAGCATGTGAAATATGTCCTGTGAATGTAAAAGGATGCCCGAAGGTACAAGAGGACGTACAAGGGTTGATAGACAACAGAGAACTAATCATCATGAGGAAGGACAAAGAAGTGTGCGTCATTACCCCTGAGTTTCAGCGGTTGGAAATAAGCTATAACAGTGGGGAATCAACTACTACTCCACTGGTGATTAGCTTGCCAGGACCTATGCCGTATGCTTCTCTAAAAGCGGTCCCTTACAAGTATAGTGCCACGATGTTGGAAGGTGGGCAGGAGGTGCCTTTGCCCTCTCTAACTCCTGCGATTTCTGTGGACAACATTGCTAGTGACAGTAAGGTTCTGAGGAATGGACGTGTTATCCCCACATTGTTTGCAAAGAAAATGAATGATCCGGCAGTTAAACAGGTGACAGTGAACGGCCCCGGTACAAGGAAGGAAGTGGGCCAATCCAATGGGACTAGCAAGAATTCTGATCATGACGAAATTCTGAAACTGATCCAGAAGAGTGAGTATAAAGTAGTAGACCAACTGCTGCAAACTCCCTCTAAGATATCCATTTTGTCTCTGCTATTGAACTCAGAAGCACACCGTGAGGCTCTAATGAAGGTGTTAGACCAAGCTTTTGTGGAGAGGGACGTGACTGTTAATCAATTGGACAGTATAGTAGGAAACATTACTGCCTGCAATAATTTAAGTTTTAGTGATGAAGAACTTCCTGAGGAGGGGAGGAACCACAATCTGGCGTTACATATATCGGTGAACTGCAAGTCTGATGCTCTGTCGAATGTACTTGTGGACACTGGTTCCTCATTGAATGTAATGGCCAAATCCACATTAGATCAACTTTCCTACCAGGGGCCCCCCATGAGAAGAAGCGGGGTGGTTGTCAAAGCGTTTGATGGATCAAGAAAGTCTGTTATCGGGGAGGTTGATTTGCCCATTACAATTGGGCCGTTTGTTTTCCAAATTACATTCCAGGTGATGGATATCCAAGCCGCATACAGTTGCCTTTTGGGTAGGCCGTGGATCCATGAAGCGGGGGCCGTGACATCCACCTTGCATCAAAAGCTGAAGTTTGTCAGAAATGGGAGATTGATCACTGTGAGTGGAGAGGAAGCCTTGTTGGTTAGTCATTTGTCAGCTTTTTCCTTTATTGGTGCTGATGAAACAGAAGGAACCTCTTTCCAAGGACTGACTGTAGAGGGTAAAAAGCCAGAGAAGAATGAAGTGTCTTTTGCTACTTGGAAGAGCGCACAGAAAGTGGTGCAGGAGGGAACAGGTGTAGGATGGGGAAAAGTTGTGCAGTTGATAGAGAGTAAAAACCGTGAAGGACTAGGATTTGCTTCCTCTGCAGGATCCGCAACGAACAGTGTTGGATCAAGCTCCATTACTAGCACCTTTTGTAGCGCCGGGTTCATCAACAACTCGCCAGAAGCCAATGCTGTCTTGGAAGACGTTCCTGAAGAGAGAGTACTTGCATTTGTCACACCTGGAAAACTTGTCCGCAACTGGGACGCGGTTGACATCCCTTCAGTAGTCCATGCATCAAAGTAATGTGTCTTTGTTTTCTCTGTTTGTTTGTTTTCCAAAAAAGATCCTTTCGTCTTGCCCAGGACGAAAGCGCAATCATGTAGGGCTGTTTTGTTTCAAGCACTACTCTTATTAATGGAAAATGTGGTTTATCCCAATATCTATACTTATTGCTCTTGCTGGAAAATGGTAACACAAAAAACCCAAAACCTTTTTTTTCTTTTTTTGTTTTCTGATTTCAATTAATTATAAAAAGTCTGCATTGTTCACTCATTTTCTAAAGTCAGTCATCAATCATATGCAGACTAAGCATTTATGAGCCCGTTGAACATAATAACCCTGCACTCTCTCCCAACTTCGAATTTCCTGTCTACGAGGCTGAAGAGGAGGAGGATGATGAGATCCCGAAGGAACTTGCTCGGTTATTGGAATATGAAAAGAAAACCATTCGGCCTCATGAGGAGGTAGTAGAGGTGATTAACTTGGGAACCGAGAAAGATAAGAAGGAAGTCAAGATTGGGGCATCGCTTGAGGCAACTGTCAGACGAAGGGTGATTGAATTACTTAAAGAATATGCCGATGTGTTCGCATGGTCGTACCAGGATATGCCCGGCTTGGATCCCCGTATTGTGGAGCACCGTTTGCCTTTGAAGCCCGAATGCCCACCGGTCAAACAGAAACTGAGAAGAACTCGCCCTGACATGGCTCTCAAGATCAAGGAGGAAGTACAGAAGCAGATCGATGCAGGTTTTCTTATCACATCAGAGTATCCTCAATGGTTAGCCAACATAGTGCCTGTTCCAAAGAGGGACGGCAAAGTCAGGATGTGCGTTGACTACCGGGATTTGAACAAGGCTAGTCCGAAAGATGACTTTCCTCTACCTCACATCGATGTATTGGTTGACAACGCTGCAAAGTCCAAGGTCTTCTCCTTCATGGACGGTTTCTCTGGGTACAATCAGATCAAGATGGCAGTTGAAGACAGAGAAAAGACATCTTTCATCACGCCTTGGGGCACCTTTTGTTACAGGGTAATGCCTTTTGGGTTGATAAATGCAGGTGCCACTTACCAAAGAGGCATGACCACTCTCTTTCATGACATGATGCACAAAGAGATAGAAGTGTACGTGGATGATATGATTGTCAAGTCAGGCACTGAAGAAGAACATGTCGAGTACTTGCTGAAAATGTTTCAACGGCTGAGAAAGTACCAACTTCGACTGAATCCCAACAAATGTACCTTTGGTGTTAGATCTGGAAAACTCTTGGGTTTCATAGTCAGTCAGAAAGGTATTGAAGTAGATCCTGACAAGGTCAAGGCCATTAGAGAAATGCCGGTTCCACAAACAGAGAAACAAGTGAGAGGTTTTCTTGGGCGTCTAAATTACATTTCTCGTTTCATCTCGCACATGACAGCCACGTGCGGACCTATATTCAAGTTGCTTCGAAAAGATCAAGGGGTTGTTTGGACCGAAGATTGTCAAAAGGCTTTTGATAGTATCAAGAATTATCTGCTAGAACCTCCAATTCTTATACCGCCAGTTGAAGGAAGGCCTCTGATTATGTACTTGACTGTGTTAGAAGATTCTATGGGCTGTGTGCTCGGACAACAGGATGAGACCGGAAGGAAAGAGCATGCCATCTACTACTTGAGCAAGAAGTTTTCAGATTGTGAGTCCAGGTACTCCCTACTTGAGAAAACTTGTTGTGCACTAGCCTGGGCTGCCAAGCGTCTTCGTCATTACATGATTAATCACACCACCTGGCTAATATCTAAAATGGACCCGATCAAGTATATCTTTGAGAAACCCGCTCTGACAGGAAGAATTGCTCGTTGGCAGATGTTGTTATCCGAGTATGATATCGAATACCGCACCCAGAAGGCAATTAAGGGGAGTGTTCTTGCTGATCATTTGGCTCACCAACCAATCGAGGACTATCAACCCATCAAGTTTGACTTTCCTGATGAAGAGATTATGTACTTGAAGATGAAGGATTGTGATGAACCATTGCTTGGAGAAGGTCCAGATCCCGAGTCCAGATGGGGTTTGATTTTTGATGGAGCCGTGAATGTCTTTGGCAATGGAATTGGGGCAGTTATTATCACTCCTGAAGGTAATCATCTCCCTTTCGCTGCAAGGTTACAGTTTGATTGCACCAAAAATATGGCAGAGTATGAAGCATGTATCCTGGGCATTGAAAAAGCCATCGACTTGGGAATCAAGAACCTTGACATTTACGGGGATTCAGCTCTCGTAATCAACCAAATCAAAGGAGAATGGGAAACTCGCCACCCCGGTTTGATTCCATACAAAGATTATGCAAAGCGTTTGCTAACCTTCTTCAACAAAGTGGAGCTTCACCACATCCCTCGTGATGAGAACCAGATGGCAGATGCGTTAGCAACTTTATCCTCCATGTACGAAGTGAGTCACCGAAACAATTTGCCAACAATCAGAATTCAGCGCCTCGAGAGGCCCGCTCACGTATTTGCAGTCGGAGAGGTTGTTGGTGATAAGCCCTGGTTCCATGATATCAAGTGTTTCCTCCAAAGTCAGGAATATCCACCTGGAGCATCCAACAAGGATAGGAGAACTTTGAGAAGATTGTCTGGTAATTTCTTCCTAAATGGGGATGTTTTGTACAAAAGAAACTTTGACATGGTACTACTCAGGTGTGTAGATAAGCAAGAAGCAGAATTTTTGATGCATGAGGTACATGAAGGCTCCTTTGGAACTCATCCCAATGGACATGCAATGGCAAGGAAGTTGTTGAGAGCAGGTTACTACTGGATGTCGATGGAGACAGATTGTTGCAAACATGCTAGGAAGTGCCACAAGTGCCAGATTTATGCTGACAGAATTCATGTACCACCAACTACACTTAATGTTCTTTCTTCTCCGTGGCCCTTCTCTATGTGGGGCATCGATATGATTGGTAGAATCGAACCGAAAGCTTCAAACGGGCATCGTTTCATTCTAGTGGCTATTGATTACTTCACCAAGTGGGTTGAAGCAGCATCTTATGCAAATGTGACTAAGCAAGTTGTGGTCTGTTTTATCAAGAATCAGATCATCTGCCGTTATGGTGTGCCCAACAGAATCATTACAGATAATGGAACGAACTTGAACAACAAGATGATGAAAGATTTGTGTGAAGAGTTCAAGATGGAGCATCACAATTCTTCTCCTTACAGACCTCAGATGAATGGCGCAGTTGAAGCTGCAAACAAGAATATCAAGAAGATAGTGCAGAAGATGGTGGTCACATACAAAGACTGGCATGAGATGTTACCGTATGCTTTGCATGGGTATCGCACTTCAGTGCGTACCTCAACAGGGGCAACCCCCTTCTCTTTGGTGTATGGTATGGAAGCAGTACTCCCTGTGGAGGTTGAGATTCCATCAATGAGAGTTCTAATGGAGGCCCAGTTATCAGAAGCTGAATGGTGCCAAAGCAGATATGATCAGTTGAATCTAATTGAAGAAAAACGCATGAAGGCCTTGTGCCACGGACAACTTTATCAACAGAGGATGAAGCAAGCTTTCGACAAGAAGGTTCGTCCTCGTGTGTTTCAAGAAGGAGATCTTGTGCTCAAGAAGGTTTTATCTTTCCAACCCGATTCTAGGGGCAAGTGGACGCCTAATTACGAAGGCCCATATGTCGTCAAGAGAGCTTTCTCTGGTGGTGCACTGACTCTTACGACTATGGATGGGGATGAGCTCCCTCGTCCCGTGAATGCGGATGCAGTCAAGAAATACTTTGTCTAAAAATAAAAGAACAGCTCGGTAAGTCGAAAACCCGAAAGGGCGGCTTAGGCAAAAATGAGCGTCTCGGTGGGTCGAAAACCCGAAAGGGCGGCCCAGGCAAAAATTAGAGACATCAAACAGAAAAAATAATTAGCCTGATAGGTCGAAAACCCGAAAGGGCGATCTATGCAAAAGTTAAGGATCAAAAGACAAAGTAACTGCATCGAGATGATCTTTGTTCATTTGGGGCACAATGGAATGTCAAGGAGACCCTGAATCTGAAGCATCCAAACAGTGGAATTCAAGGTTGTCAGAGGGAACAACGGTTATTGTGTTCAATGAACCTTCGATTTCTATTTACCATTTTCCAAACTTTGTAAGATCAGTGGAGCCATGTCATTGGCAGGTCACCACTCTTTCAAATAAATTTGAGCCTGTTGCCTTTCATTTGGAATTCTCACTTATTCAGCTTATAAAACCTTTCCTTTTTTTATGGTAGCATTTGAAACAAAATATGTCTCAAAATCATAAATTTTCTTTCATGTCTTTTTTGAGAAGCACAAACAACAAAACACTTTTTCTTTGAACTCGTGAATAGATGAAGGGTGTGTCAACAGCTACCCTGAGAATGGATAAACCTTGCAGGTTGCACGTGGTCAATTGCTTTTTTCAAAAAAAAAAAAAAAAAAAAATAAATAAAATAAAAAATAATAATAATAAGCATGACCACAGAAGCACCAGCTCTCCTACCATGTTTTTTGGATTGGTACGTTCTCCCCAAGAAATGTTTATTCCCCATCAGTTGCTGCATACGCCGGGTTTTACCCCGTCACTATTTTGATATACCCTAGTGGCATCATCCCCATTGAAGATTGCCGAGTGTTTGTGATGCGACGTCGGGTCACTTTCAATCTTACCTGTCCAATCTTGTTCCACCAAATTTATCATTCATACAATCATACAAGTCAATCCTCCATACGGTCATACAAGTCGTGTCGTTATTCAGGTATTCATACATTCATGCATATACACATTCATGCATATACAATAAAGACAATATCATGCGTACATGGCTGCATTAACCATCATGAGTCTTGCTTCAATTATCTTTCCATTTCGATCAATCATGAATAATTTGTAACCCTCTATTTCCCCCAGGTGTCATCCCCAGTGTGTCTGATCCAAAGATGTCACCCTCTCTTCGCCAAGTGGCAATTTCTTTAATGAACAGCTTGTGCATCATTTGCCTCTGTTTCATGTCATCAGTTGACTAGTTCGGCAATAACCCGAACAGTTGACATTTATCTTTGTTTCTCATCAGTTGACTAGTTCGGCAATAACCCGAACAGTTGACATTTATCTTTGTTTTTCATCAGTTGACTAGTTCGGCAATAACCCGAACAGTTGACATTTATCTTTGTTTCTCATCAGTTGGCTAGTTCGGCAATAACCCGAACAGTTGACATTTATCTTTGTTTCTTATCAGTTGACTAGTTCGGCAATAACCCGAACAATTGACATTTATCTTTGTTTCTTGTCAGTTGACTAGTTCAGCAATAACTCGAACAGTTGACATTTATCTTCAATTCTGGTCAGTTGGCTAGTTCGGCAATAACCCGGACAGTTGATATTTATCTTTGTTTTTTGTCAGATTGGCTAGTTCAGCAATAACTCGAACAGTTGACATTTATCTTCAATTCTGGTCAGTTGGCTAGTTCGGCAATAACCCGAACGTCTGACATTTATCTTTGTCCCTTTGTCGTCAGTGGCAGTTCGTCGTCAACCCGAACAGCTGACATTTATCCCCAGTAAAACCATGTGATCCCCAGTCGGACCCCGTTTCTTTGACAAAATCGGGTACCATTTGGTTTTGTTGTTCCCAGTCGAGCCATTTTCCTCGTCTTGCATTCATACTTGCATCGCAAGCATTCGCAACATTACATGCATAACAGATCATGCACAGCATCTCATGCATAACAGTGCATTCATAGCATTTAGTAGTTGAAATTGGTCAAAAATGGTGTACTCTGTATTTAAATCTCTTCGACCCGTCGCTTTAAAAGTTTCACTTTTAAATCTCTGTAACGAAGAGACTTAAATAGGGGCATCTGTCATACCCCATTTTTGACCCGTTTTTATTTCTTTTTTTCTCGTCTTTTAAGCCGGAAATTTCCATCATTTCAGATGAAATTTCGGCAGGGAGGTATTTTAAAATACCTCATTTTTGTTTTGAAGACGACCCCTTTTTTTTTTTTTATTTACCTTTTTATTATTATTATTATTATTCTTAGTTATTATTTTCTTCTTTTTTTTTTCCTTTTATTAAGTGTTTTTATTATTTCCGTTTTTTATTAATATCTTTATTAGTATCTTCTTTTCGTTTTTTTTATTTTATTTTATTTTATTTTATGTTTGCTGTTTTATATTTTGTTTTTTTTCCTTTCCTTTTTTCCTTTTTCTTCTTTTCGGTCTTTTTTGGTCCAGGCCCAGAGGGGCTCTTCGTTTTTTACCCTAATTCTGTCCTTTAAATGCTGCATTAATTACTGTGCGTGTCAGAGGAGTGAATACGGACAGTCAAAGCGCCAGAACAGCCAAGCCTACAAAGAACCGCCACCCTCCTCCTCCGTGAACCACCGCCATCAGCCGAGCCTACAAAGAACCGCCACCCTCCTCCTCCGTGAACCACCACCATCAGCCAAGCCTACAAAGAACCGCCACCCTCCTCCTCCGTGAACCACCACCATCGACCAAGCCTACATCAGATCCGCCACCCAACACCACCAACCACAAGCACTGCGTCAAACACCCAACACCACCAACCACAAGCACTGCGTCAAACACCCAACACCACCAACCACAAGCACTGCGTCAAACACCCACACCCACACAACCCAAGCTGTAACCGATTTTACTCTGAAGCTTAAACGATAATATAAGGACAAAGGTAGTTCACTTTTTTTCTAAGATTCAAGGCTAGATCTAGGCTTTATCGGTATTGGTTTTTTTTCAAAAAAAAATAACTGTGGATTTGAGAACTAGGAAAAAAAGGGAATTCAAAACATGTAGTTTTTTAAAAAAAAAAAAAAAAAAAAAAAAGGAGGAGATTCTTTTTCCGACGCGGCGGCGCCGCCACCCATGGCCAGCCAGCCACGGCGCCGGTAAACAACTTCCGGCGGTGTGTGTTAGAGAGAGAAGAGAGCTCTTGAGCGTTTTTTTTTTAGAGAGAGAAAGAGGTTGGATTTATGTTTTTTTTGTGTTTATTTTCTAATTTATACTGCTGCCATGACCAAGACTATGGTGCACGCGGATCTCTGTGTCCCCATGGACCGTCAGGGTTGAACCGTTAGATCCTAGATCTAACGGCCAATGTTATCCCCTGTTTTGATCAGATGCGTCTCACCTCTTGGTTTTTACTTTGTTCTTCTTCTCTTGTGACGTTTGATTGAGATCTAATGGCTAAGACTGTGTCTCCCCATGATCAAATCTGGACGCTTCGATCAATCTGACGATTCAGATTTGATCTGTTAAGCCCACATTTTTATTTGAGCCCGTTTCTTTTTTCTGTTTCTTCTAGTATTTTACTTTCTGCACTTCCCTGTTACTTCTGCACCCCCTTTTTTCTTCTCTATTCTTTTTTTGTTGTTGCTTTTTTTTTATGCATCATATTTACTTTATGCCCTTGCATTTTTTATTTTCTTTATTCATTTTCCAGCACCATATCTATTTTACGTCTTGCATTTTATTTTCCAGTATCATATTTATTTTTTGTCTTGCATTTTTTATTTTATTTTGTTTATTTTTATTTTATGCATCATGTTTACTTTATGTCTTGCATTTTTTATTATTTATTTTTAGCATCATGTTTATTTTATGTCTTGCATTTTTATTTTCTTTTTTATTTCCAGCATTATATTTATTTTTATGTCTTGCATTTTATTTTCTTTATTTATTTTATGCACCATATGTATTTATTGTTTTGTATTTCATGCATTTTTATTATTTCTTCTAGCATATTTATTTTAATGCATTTGCAATTTTTTATTGCCAATTAGAATGTATTTAGGTCCAATGTAAATAAAAAATAAAGATGAGAATCTGGGCCGACACTCACATTTTTTTTTTTTTTTGCCGAGGACGATAATGTAATTTGAACCGTATCCGAGGAAAAGGACCCTCACTTGATCCAACGTCATTTTAAGGGATCCGGCGCGTTTAGACTTATCTTTGCATAACTAAAAAAAAAAAAAAAAAAAAAAAAGAAAAAAGAAAAAAGTCAAAACCCAAAAACTTTCCATAATCAAAATTTCAAAAAGGGGGTCAATCTTTATTCTTTCTTTCTTAATCAAATCTTTAATCAATCTTTAATCAATCAAAACTTTTTTCCAATTTAAAATCAATCGAACTCATTTCTTTTATTTCTTCTATGCCTTTTCGGCCTCTTATCTTGCCTAAACTCTTCTTTTTCGAACTTTAAAATCAATCAAAACCAACCACTCGACTTTCTACCCCGAACTACATGATTTTGATCCCATTCGGGTATGTAGGCAAAAGACTTTGTCTTTCCAAATCAATAAACAAAAAAACTTTTTTCTCCTTTCTTTTAAACCTATCTCTTTAATCTTTTCACACTTAAGCATTTATTTCCAAACAAATAATCAATTTAGCATAAAGATAAAATAAGCAAGAGGTTCCTATAGAGTACTATAGACGTTTAGGGTGCTAGTACCTTCCCTTTGCGTAACCAACCCCCGGACCTTTTGATCTCTTAAAAACTAGGGTTTTTCGAGCTTTCTCCATTTTCTTCGGAAAAATAAAAGATCGGTGGTGATCTTAAAAATTGCGAGTCAACGCTAATCAATAGCTTGATATCCAAAAATCACCGCGACAACAGTGTTGTATTTGAATGGAAAAGTATATGAAGATAATGATGGTGTAATATTTGAAGGCAGTAAAAAAACAATTTAGATTAAACGTGGAATTAGTTTCAATGCTTTGAAGAAAAAAATTGGAGACAAGGTAAAGTTAGAAAATAATGAAATTATTTATGCTATCAGTTGTAGATTTTTAGTGTCAAAAAAATATATTGCCTTGCAAATTTGCGATGACGAAGACGTTGAAACGATGCTGGAAAGTTTTAAACAACAACAAGAAATGTCAGTTCTAGAATTGTACATAGAAAAGGATGTGGCTGGTGGTTCAATGTTTCATTCTGCAAATTCCCTTACATCATGTGGAAATTATTTATCTAATGATGACACACAACCGCCAACAAATATGAGCAATTTAAATCTTGACGAAGATGATGATGATTATCTTGTGTCTAACTCATACGTTGAAGAGTCGTTAGACAAAGATGACAGTGTTGACGGTATATCAGATACAGACAATGAAGTCCCCGACATGATTCCACCAGTAAGAATTGTTCATCCAGCAGAATGTATGATTTCCTTTTAAAAAATACGTCAATACATTTATTATTTAACGACAATTGTATTAAAGGCCAAATAAGTATGATTTGAATTTTTTTTTGGACTATAAGGTGTACAAGGAATTCATAATCCATTTTGGAATGATGCTTTGCATTATAATAATATCAACTTGAGTCATCCTGATGAGGAGGACATTTATGGTTTGGAGATGCCATCCAGTTTTAATGTTGGCCAAGAATTATATGTTGGCATGGAATTTGATAGTAAAGATGCGGTAAAGAATGCGGTCAAACAATATGTTATGAAGGTGCATCAAAGTTTCAAAGTGGTTGAAAGCAAATGGGACAAGTATGTGGTTTGTTGCGTGAATAAATATGCAGATTGTCCTTGCCCTTTCTACATGAGGGCAATTCTATCTAAAAAAACTGATTCATGAAAAGTCACTCAATGGGATGGACCACACACATGTCTCAATATGACCATGACCCAAGATCACGAGAAACCTGATTCAGATTTAATTGTCACTTGTGTAGTAGGTACGTATTTTATGTTCAAATTATGTTATTGTTTAGCCTTAATTGTCATTTAAATTTTGTTATTCTATTCACAGGCATGATCAGAGAAGATCCATCCATAAAAATTTCATTGACTCAAGAGAGGATTAACAGTCAATTTGCGTACAAGGTGTCGTACAAAAAAGCTTGGTTGGCGAAACAGAAAGCCATTGCTATTGAATATGGCGATTGGGATGAGTCATATGCGAAACTTTCGTCGTGGCTAACACACATGCAGAATCATTCTCCTGGATCGTATTTTCAAATACTACATGACGATTTTGTCGTTGGAAATACGGTTAGTCGCGAACACCGCCAATTTCATAGAGTTTTTTGGACTTTTGACCAATGTAAAGAGGCTTTCAAGTACTGTAAGCCAATCATACAAGTTGACGGCACACATTTGTACGGCAAATACCATGGGACCCTCTTAATGGCCACATCACAAGATGGAAATGGTGGTGTCCTTCCTCTAGCATTCGCCGTGGTCGAAGGTGAGACGTTGACAGTGTGGTCATGGTTTTTGGCACAGTTGCGTGAATATGTCACAGATAAAAATGGTATTTGTCTGATATCTGATCCACACCCGAGTATAAAGTCCGCCGTCACTAACGAAACACTTGGCTGACAACCTCCCCACGCTTATCATGTCTACTGCATGCCACCCATCGCAACCAACTTCAATAGCAAAATCAAAAAGGAAAAACAAAGCAAAGTGCCTGAGAAAGGGGGTCTGAATTCATATATGATCGGCAAACCTGCTTCGCGGTTGATTTAGGGAAACAATGTAGATAAAAGGGTCG
>NW_024464780.1:18280-19789 GCF_000004515.6 Glycine max
ACCCTAAACCTAACTCATAACCCTACCGTAACTCATAAAGCCTAAACTAACTCATAACCCTAACCAATAACTCATAAACACTAACCCTAACTCATAACTCTAACCCATAACTCCTAAACCCTAAACCTACTTTAATTTTTCATTTAGAAGTTGAAAATGGTGTTTGTCGTTAGTCAGTACCATTACTTATTTTCATTTGTCTACTTTAATTTTTCTTTACGACTTTATTTATTATTCTAGTTTGATGCGCAACATAAAAATACTCATTATGGTGTCTGCGATGGTGATTCCATAACAAATAGTCATTGAAAACGAAATTCCATAACACATTCCATAACAAGTACTATGAGATACCATAAATTAAGTCTGAAATTCAAATTACAAAGATACAACACAAATTTTAAATAGAGACATAAAAATCAGTCATTATGGTGTCCGTGATGGCATGAGCCTGTGCCACATGGTCGATCCCACCTTCGGGCTTCACGATCAGGATTTCTTCTTGCCCACTGTCGCCACCCTTGTTGCTCAACCTCAGCAGAAAACTCGTGACGCAAATCTACACCTAATAAATCACCTATATCAGGTATTGCTCCGGGTACATTCCATTGCGGAGCTAATGGGGCATTAGGTGTTGCCATTGGGGCATCATGTTGCTGCGAAGGGGTCATGGTCGGCCATGAAAAATGAGGATGTGTTTCCGCAACACCACCATACGAAAGGATACTGATACATCTGCGAAGGATACTGAGAAAATGTTGGTAGCGTGTAGTACATTCCATGGCCACGCTGCTCCATTTGTTGGAAAAAATCTTCTGCTTGAACAATCTCCCTTCGTCTGTCAAAACCTCGAGTTTCCACACTGGACGAAAGCATGTGAAATTGTTGTGGCGGAAATCGACGCTCTGATGCTGGACCATGTGCCACAGGCTCAGTGATCCTCTCTTGCTCTTCGGATAAAATCGTCAACTTCTCCACATAAGGCACGAGATCATCCACTGTCCATGTGTTACGCCCTTGTGGTGACACCATATACTGCAATGTCTCCGCAACTTCACCCTGCAATTATTAGGGTCAGCAAATTAATGTCGATGCTTTAAAAAAAATTGAAGTTAAATATTTAAAAAGAAATAAATACCAATGTAGCTGTCTTTGCATTGTTTTGGTCGACAAACATCTTTGTTTTTCGCCTATACCAAACTATGTAATCTGAGTTAAAACTCAATAGGCCCTCCTGTCGAGGATAAATGTCGACCTTAAAGTCAACTCGATTATTCCACTGACTGATCATTGAGGCCAACAGCTGGAACCAATTTTCATCTTGTTTGCCTTTCAGCGTCAGCCCATGGATATTCTGTGGTTGCGAATGAGACTCCAAAATAGGTTGTTGCATGCAAAATTGTCGCAACACTCTATCGGGTTGGTGCCACTCTACAACATGGAAACAAATGAGTGGCACCATTGCGCACCATGCCACACTACCAACCAAACAAATGGGAGGCAACATCG
>NW_024464780.1:35600-52403 GCF_000004515.6 Glycine max
TTTTGTTAATCGTGGATGAATATTCTTTATTATGCATGATCAGCATGGATGCACGCTCAAAATTAATTAAAGACATAGAATATGTTGATTGTCATTATTTTATGCGCTTTTGTTATAAACCAAGTAAATGTTGTGTTAACTAAATCCATCCCATAACAATACTTATCATGAAATATAATTTATACCATGAAGCACATTGATTATACGGCATCAGCTTATTCTAATTTAATCGGTAATTTTAAGTTTGAGTCATAAATACGCAATTGTATGAAATATTTAGAGTTGAAGAACTATGTGGCTAATCATAATAATTTTGTCTTGAACAAAATTATCTCTAATAGAAAATATGTATGATTTCATACCCAAAGAACAAATAAAATGATATATATTGATTTCAAGCATTGTTTTATTATATTTAGTTAACTTAAGGCCTCCGAGGAATTGATTCGATTTAGTGTAATAATAAAATATAATTAACTTTTTGCAGGAATGTGATGTCTAATTCGTTTGTGGAAGGGTATGCTTCAAGGTCGGATGAAAAAGGATTTGAAGGGGCTAGTGAAGGAAAACAATCCACATCAAAAGTTGAGATGGATAAGTTCATCCATGAAAATCACCCAGGTTTGCTTTTCATAAATATGAAAACTTTTTTTTTTATGACATTTCCCCCCTTCGATTCAACTTGTTTGGAGTGAATTAATGGAGATTCATTTGTCTAATAATTAAGATCCAGTACTGAAAATTTTTGTCTCTTTTGGGATGTTTATGAAGCTTATGACAAGGCACAGAGAAATGAGGTTAAGGAAAAAAACAAAACAAGGCACTAAACATACGCCAACGCCAAGTTATTGATTTATATGAAGACTGAAGAGGTTTAATATGTAAAGGCATTCGTGGTGATATTCTGGAAGGAATGATTTCAAGCATGGCGTCATTTCCATCATATAAACTTTGGTATATCCATACTGATTCCTATCATGTATACACATCATATTCATTACATAATTACATATTACTATAGATTGTTCTTGCATTGTAAGGGATATTCTTAATTTGAGTTTAATTTATTATATGAAGAATGCTTTTCTTCCGTACTCATCGAGTGTTTTTCTATTATTAATATGAAGATGAAATTGCAAATAGGAAATTTAGCCTCCCTTAAAAACAGGGTGCAAAACTTTAATCATTTAATTATTTCCATGTCGTTAAAAGTATACTTAATTATTTTAATATGGTTTGATATTCTTTCAATATTTCCCTAAGGTTACTATGAACGTGCCATATATTCAGCCAAACACATCAATAGAACATTCATTACAAGAATTTCAACCAACAATTACTAAAAATGACTTTAAGGATTCGAATTTGTATTCTTTCAAGTATATATATGTAAGGGAGAACAAACCTTGAAATCATAATTTCTACAACAGCTGGCAGCAATTGTGCTCAACTTCGTTGTAAAGTACAAAGAGATAGTTAAAACAAGCAGGGGAAGGAATGGATATGATACCTTTAATTAAATTATATTGTTGTATATCTTAGGTATATTTATTTCTGGAATATGTTGCAATTTCATAGTAAGTACTCGAAAAACAACGGATATGGTTTTAAAATGGTTAAACTTACCTCAAACGACCATGAATTGGTTCAGATCGATGCATGGACAGTTTGAGCTCCATGCACATAACCTAATGCCTATCAAATCATAGATTAACCGATTAAACAATAACATAATGTAAATAACGTTTATGAAAGGCCGCAGAAGTATGACATCTGATATTATGAATTAAAAGGATATGAATTACAAAACAGGGTTAAGTTTAATATAGTACTTGATAGCAGCCAAGAAATGACAACATAAGATTATGAGAGTGTTTAGCCCATATTTTTGATGAGCTAAAAATATGCTCTAAATACGCATTAGATGTCGTCTTGAATTTTGAAGCGAATTAAAGAGCAAGAAGCTTGCCAGATTTTGTTGAATCGAAAAAGAAAGAAGAGTCTATTGAAAAGGATTCACAGGTTCAAGGAAGTATTTACAAAATACAAGGCTAAGACAAGAAAGAGGGCTTCGAACCATTGGGCGAATCGAGCTGGCATATGGTCGAATCGAAGTCAAGGCAACAAGATTTCTGGACTTAGCGCAATTTCTGACAAAACTTCACAAAATTAGTTCGACTTCGAGCAATATGGATAACCGTTCTAAGGAGCAGTTATGTGCATGCAAGGTGTACGTAGCAGGACACTTGGCATTAGGATAGTGTTCGACCGTTAGGGCAGTTTATTTTCGAATGTCTATATATAGCAGTTTTTCAGGCAGATTTCGGGGTCGCAAATCATCTCTACAAATCCTTATACACTCAAAGTATCCAGCGCAGAGAGAAACGAGTACGCAAGGGGAATGTATGATTGTGAACCATTTTAAGTTTCTGTAAACTTTACATTTCAAGTGCAATGCAATTTACGTTTCACTTTATAATTCCTGTCTTTCAAAGGGTTCATTCGATCGAATGAATTCGCTGATCCTTTAAATTCTGCAATTTATTTTTCTTTTGTCAATTTACTTCCAGCATTTTGTTCCTTTCAAAGAACTTTACCTTTTACAAATTTCAAACCAATGAATGTTTGTTGCAACGATGAACATTAAAGGCTTTACATCTAAAGCAAACACACAAATGGCATGCTCCTGAGATTCACTAGTTGGTCTCGCAAGCAATTAACTTAGACTAGCGATTGTTTACCAAATTTCAGCGTAAACAAATTGGCACGCCCAGTGGGACCGGTCAATTGTGTGTTTCTGCTTTAAATTATTGTTAAAGTTTTATTCAGTGCTGTTGGTTTATCGCACTCTTAATTGTTTTGATCTTGTATGCATTTAAGAAGTGGGAAATCTGTTCCACACTTAACAGAATTTAAAACTCGTACAAGGATGGCTAGACCACCCCCAAGTAATCGAAACAATGACCTTCCAAATATGGAGGGGCAACCAACGCAGACATCTGTCAGTAATGCCAATATAAATTCTGGCATAGGAGCAATTCCTGACCAAACTGTTGGCACGATAAGTTCGACCGCTTCGACGGTTATGAATCAGACAGGGGTAACTTCTCCCATGACCAACATGACGTTGGCAAGTTCGACCACGTCAGCGTCTGCTTTTGCCCCATGGAATAACCCCAGTTTAGGGAATCCCAGTGGAAGTCCCTTTCGACCGCTTCAAAACCCTCTATATGGCATGCCTACATCTTTGATGGCAGGGCTGCAAAACTCTCAACCAAATGTAGAGAATCTTAATACGTTCTCTCCATCAGGGTCTGTAGCGGGCAATCAAAGTAGGGTAATTCCTCAACATTTAACCAATACATCCGTTTTGTCACTCAGACAACAAATGGATGAAAGTAACCATGATATGGTTAACATGTTAACACAACAAATAGGAACTGTCATTAACCCCTTAATTCAAAATACAAATGACAGTTACCAAATGTTAACAAATCAAATAAGTCGAATTGCTGACTTTTTTGGGGCACCACCCATACAGCAACCACCAATTCGACAAATCCAAATACAGGCGCCTGTCCAAGAGATACAGATGCCTAACAATCTAGGGATGCAAATGGCTCAAGCACCACAACCAGTGGCACGCATAGAGCCACCAGCCCAACAGGTTGATCCAAACCCTGGTATAGTATTGGTAAATAGAAACCAAAATGCTGATGAAGTAATAGGGAATATTCAACAAAACCGTTTCGATAGGCAAAATAACCTGGCCCAAATGGTCGAAACAATTTTAGTACAGAATGGGTTGAACTTGGGTTTACACAGGCCCAATTTTGTGTCTCCATTATCTGAGTATGTGTTACAGACAGAATTACCAAGGGGTGTGAAAATCCCTAAGTTTACTAAGTTTGCAGGAGAAACAAATGAGTCCACTGTCGAACACATTGCTAGATATTTGGTCGAGGCAGGGGACTTGGCTAATAATGAAAATTTAAGAATGAAATATTTCCCTAATGCCTTAACTAAAAATGCTTTTACATGGTTTACAACCCTTCCTCCTCATTCCATACATAATTGGAACCAATTGGAAAGGATTTTCCATGAGCAATTCTATATGGGACAGCTTAAGATAAGCCTTAAAGAGTTAGCCAGCGTTCGACGTAAGGCACCTGAATCAATTGATGATTATTTGAACAGATTCAGACTCTTAAAGGCAAGGTGTTTCACCCAAGTCCCTGAACATGAATTAGTCGAAATGGCTGCTGGTGGCCTAGACTATTCGATTAGAAAGAAATTAGATACCCAGTATTTAAGGGATATGGCTCAATTGGCTGATAGAGTTCGACAACTCGAACGATTAAAGGCTGAAAAGGCTAGAAATTCTAAGTTCCACAAGAAGGAAAAGGTTGCATATGTCGAAACCAATGACAGTGACCAGGAGTTCGATATTATTTATGAAGATATCGAAGACAATGAGGTTGATGTAGCAGAATTAAAACCTGGACCTCCTTATGTTTGTAAATTCCTTAAACCTTCCAATGGAAAAAACCCTGTTGAACCTAAAAATGATAAATTTGTGTCTAAAACTTATACATTTGATATAACTAAATGTGATGAAATATTTGATTTATTAGTCACAGATGGCCAAATTGTTGTTCCTAAGGGCTTGAAAGTACCCCCAATCGAACAACAGAGAAAAGGGGTTATTGTAAATTTCATAATTTCCTTGGCCATAAAACCTCACGTTGTGTTCTTTTCAGGGATTTGGTTCAAAAGGCTCTTAACGAAGGGAGGCTCAAATTTGGTGAGAAACCAAAGGTTGCCCAGGCAAATGCTGAAACATCCAAAGCTGCTGAAACTCTCTATGCAGAGCCCCAAGAAATAATGATGGTCGAAGCAATGGAGTTGTCTCAGGTGCAAGTTCAGGGCATATCTGAAGAGGATTACAACGAACAAATGAAGGTTGTGTATCCTCAGGCTGAGGAGGATCTAATTGATTTCTTGAACAGATGCAAACTCGAAAGCAAGAGTGTGATGCTCTGCCCTCGCTGCAGTGCAGTATGTGATAGGGAGGCTACTGAGAGCCTAAAAAAATACCAAGTTGTTAACAAGGGGGCAAAGCAGAACCAACGTTTTGATAAAGGCGAAAGGGTTATGGTGCAGTCGAATGGTAATCAGAAGTATGATCGAAGGAATACTTTCGTTCCTCCTGGATCAGTTCCGGTCGAAAAATGGATGCACCAGGGACTCATAAGGTTCAACAAAGGGGCCATGGAAGTAGGTGGTTCGAGTGGAACGAAGCAAATTGGCCCGCAGGAGGCTAATAGGTACTCTTATAGGAACAATTACAAAGGAAAGAATCCTATGACGAGGACCCAATGGCGCAGGTTCCAACGTCAGAAGAAATTGACCCAACGGAATCTGCAGACGGGCCGGTATAAAGAAGTGTCTAGGAGGCCAGTAAAAGAGAGACTCCTGCCTCCAGTGGATGAAGATAAGATGGAGAATGAGGATCTTCTGGATTCTGAACCAGACTTTGATGTTATCTGCGTGGTATCTATCTTGCCATCTGAATATGATGTCCAGTCTGAGGTTACTGAGATCGAAAGTGAGTTCGATCATTTTGATATGGCTGACCCAAAGCCAGTGTGCTACTATGTTATGAACAATGGCTGTGTGGAAGAACAATTAGCCTATTTCGAAAAGCCAGATTTTCGGATGAAAAGTCATCTCAAACCTCTTTTCATCAGGGCAAAAGTTGAGAATGTTGGAATCAACAAAGTGCTCATAGATGGAGGAGCGGCTGTTAACTTAATGCCTCGATCTATGCTCTACAAGATCGGGAAACATGACACTGATCTATCTGCCCACAACATTGTGCTTTCGAATTATGAGGGTAAAACTGGCTATTCTTTGGGAGCCATTCAAGTAGATGTTGCTGTAGGCAGTATAGTTCGACCAACTTTATTCCTGGTGATACAGTCCAAGGCTAATTTTAACTTGCTATTAGGAAGGGAATGGATCCATGGAGTTGGGGCTGTGCCATCTACTCTCCACCAGAAACTCATTATCTGGAGGGAGGATGGGATTGTTGAAAATATAGAGGCAGATCAAAGCTTCTATAAGTCAGAGGTTGATAATGTTACTCCACAAACCTTTGACAAAAATTTGGCTAACATAGCACCTTGTGGTGACAAGGAGACTGTTTTCGAGCCAAGTGACAATGTTATCCACTCTGTCAAACTCCATCCTACCCATGGGTTTATATGGGAGAGGGAGGAAATTGATGCTGTTTCCTCTGAAGATGGAGTCAATCCACCAACTGGGTGGAATATATATGAAGATTAATATGCCTGAGGCCACTGCATGGGCCAGAATTACGGCTTATATGGCCGAAAATAGACTAAATACGGCCTTTGAGGCTGAATCCCAACAAAATATGGCAGTTGAAGCCAAGATCAAAGATCATGAAAACAAAGAAACAAAGGATCGAAGACTGGACTGCATTTATGATGATGAGCCACTGGGTTTTGAGAAAAATCCCATAAGTGAGGTGCCAAAGATGCAGGCTCAAGATCCTTTGGAGGAGATCGACATTGGAGATGGCTCGATAAAAAGGCCAACCTATATCAGTGCCAATATCACCTTAAGTCTAAAAGAAAAGCTGGTGCCTCTTCTTAGAGAATTTAAAGACTGTTTTGCTTGGGACTACCACGAAATGCCTGGGTTAAGCAGAGAAATGGTCGAAATGAAATTACCTATTAAGGAGGGAAAAAGACCAGTAAAACAACTACCAAGAAGATTCGCACCAGAAATCATGTCCAAGATTAAGGAAGAGATCGAAAGGCTGCTGAGGTGTAAATTCATCAGATCTGCCAGGTATGTCGAATGGTTAGCAAATATAGTCCCTGTCATTAAAAAGAATGGAACTCTTAGAGTATGCATAGATTTTAGGGATTTAAATAATGCTACACCTAAAGATGAATATGCTATGCCAGTAGCGGAAATGTTGGTAGATTCAGCAGCTGGCTTCGAATTTTTAAGCATGTTAGATGGTTATTCTGGTTATAACCAAATATTTATTACTGAAAGTGATGTGTCAAAAACAGCATTTCGATGCCCTGGTGCTTTAGGCACTTATGAATGGGTGGTTATGACCTTTGGGTTGAAAAATGCTGGGGCCACTTATCAAAGGGCCATGAATTCCATGTTTCATGATTTTATTGACACATTTATGCAAGTTTATATTGATGATATAATCATCAAATCCTCCTCGGAAGATAGCCATTTGGATTACCTTAGGCAATCTTTTGAACGAATGAGGAAACATGGATTAAAAATGAATCCATTAAAGTGTGCTTTTTGTGTGCGTGCAGGAGATTTCCTTGGTTTTGTGGTGCATAAAAAAGGCATTGAGATAAATCAAAACAAGACAAAGGCTATTCTTGAGACGAAGCCTCCTTCGACCAAAAAACAGCTTCAGTCTTTGCTAGGAAAAATCAACTTCTTGAGGCGATTCATCTCAAATCTAAGTGGCAAAGCTCAAATTTTTTCGCCATTACTTCGACTCAAGAAAGATGAACCATTCAAATGGGATGAAGTGCATCAAAAGGCTTTCGATGAAATTAAAGAATATCTGATCAAGCCTCCTGTGTTAATGCCTCCTAGTCGAAACAAGACTATGAAGTTGTATATTGCTGCGTCTGACAAGACCATTGGTAGCATGTTGGCTCAGGAAGATGATGATGGCGTAGAGCATGCAATTTATTATCTTAGTCGTGTACTAAATGATGCAGAAACTAGATATAATGCCATAGAAAAACTTTGTCTTTGTTTGTATTTCTCTTGTGCAAAACTTAAGCAATATATAAAGCCTGTTGATGTTTATGTATATTCTCATTATGATATTATTAAGCACATGTTGTCAAAACCTATTTTACACAGTAGAATTGGAAAATGGGCTTTGGCATTAACAGAATATTCTTTAACGTACAAGCCTTTGAAATCTGTTAAGGGTCAAATTGTGGCAGATTTTATTGTAGATCATTCAGTGATCGAAATGCCGCAAGACTATGTCGATACAGAGCCTTGGATTTTGTATTTCGATGGTTCGAAACACAAACGTGGAACTGGAATTGGAGTTTTAATAATATCTCCCAATAAAGTTCCAACTAAATTCAAATATAAAATCAAAGGGCTTTGTTCTAATAATGAGGCTGAGTATGAGGCTCTAATTACAGGCCTTGAAATTTTAATTAGCTTGGGGGCAAGAAATGTTAACATAAGGGGTGATTCAGAACTAGTGTTGAGACAATTAACACAAGAATACAAATGTGTTAATGAACACTTAGCAAAATATTTTGTTATGGCAAGTTCTCTTCTGAATCATTTCGATTACATTAACATTGAGCATATACCTCGACAAGAAAACCAAGAAGCAAATGATTTAGCCCAAATAGCTTCAGGGTACAAAATGTCGAAGGAAAAGTTAACTCAGTTGATCGAAATAAAAGATAAACTGGTATTACCAGAGCCATTAAGCACTAAATTGCCAATGCCAAAACTTGTGGGGGCAAGTACACCACAAAATAATGAAGATGAAAGCATGGATGATCTCCAGGAAAAAATTCAAATTTTGGCCATTGACAATATGTTAGATAATGATTGGAGAAAGTCCATTGTTGAATATTTGGAAAATCCAATAGGTAATGTGGCTCGAAAGATCAAATATAGGGCTTTAAATTACGTGATTGTGGGAAATGATTTGTTTAAAAAGACTGCAGAAGGAGTGTTGCTAAAATGTCTAAGTGAATCAGAAGCATACTTGGCAGTTTCCCATGTTCACAGTGGGGCTTGTGGATCACATCAAGCAGGCCATAAAATGAAATGGCTTTTATTTCGACAAGGTTTGTATTGACCTTCGATGTTAAAAGACTGCATAGAATTTGCTAAAGGCTGTCAGGAATGCCAAAAGCATGCAGGGATACAGCATGTACCTGCTAGAGAGTTACACTCCATAATCAAACCTTGGCCTTTCAGAGGATGGGCTTTGGACCTAATTGGTGAAATCAAGCCTGCTTCTTCTAAGAACCAGCGTTATATCATAGTTGGTGTCGATTACTTTACAAAATGGATCGAAGCAGTCCCTTTGCCAAATGTTGATCAGGAAGCAGTAATTAGTTTCATTCAAAATTATATTATTTATAGGTATGGTATTCCCGAAACAATTACCACTGATCAAGGTTCAGTTTTTACTGGACGAAAAATGCAAGAATTTGCCAAAGAAACTGGCTTTCGATTATTAACCTCAACACCATATTACGCGCAAGCAAATAGTCAGGTCGAAGCAGCCAATAAGATTGTAATTAACTTGATTAAAAAACACATTGCCCAAAAACCAAGAAATTGGAATAAAACGTTAGATCAAGTTCTATGGGCATGTAGAAATTCTCCTAAGGAATCAACTAATACTACCCCATTTCGACTGACTTATGGGCATGATGTTGTACTTCCGGTCGAAATACATTTGCAATCAGCCAGGATACAAAAACAAATGGACATTCCAATCGACCATTATTGGAAAATGATGTCAGATGATTTGGTTGATTTAGATGAGGAGAGATTAAGAGCATTAGAAGTTTTGACTAAACAAAAAGAAAGAGTTGCTAAAGCTTATAATAAGAAAGTGAAGTCAAAAACTTTTAATATTGGAGATTTAGTTTGGAAGGTTATCCTGCCCATGGATAGTAAGGATCGAGCCTTGGGCAAATGGTCCCCAAATTGGGAAGGACCGTTTAAAATAATTCAGATTTATTCGAATGGTGCTTATGAGGTGGAGGAGCTAACCCCTCAGAAACGTACTTTGAGTATAAATGGTAAATATTTGAAAAAATATAAACCAACACTGCTCGAAGTTAAAATAAGCATAGAATAAGAGAAATACTGGAAACATAAAAATGGCAATAACAGTAAATTGCCACAAAAGGGCATTTGTCAATATTACATCAAAAAGTAGAACCGAAATACAGAATTCGAAATAAAGAAATCACAAGTTCTACTAATTCATGACCAAATCCCCATACAGCTTTTTCAAGGTGGCCATCTCTTTAGTTAAGACCTGGTCAGCACTCTCCATAACCTTTGCCTCATCTACTACAGCCTGAGATGCGCTAAAGGCCTTCAGGCCTTCCCTCCCTTTTTCATCAACCAGTTTCTGAATCGAGTTAGCGGCCTTCTCCTGGAGTTCCTTGCGTTTGGCCTGCTCTGTCACAATTTTCTGCCTTAGATCATCGACTTGAAACAGCAGATCCGTAATAGTTGCCTCCCAGGAGGAGATGTTATCATCACAGTCTTTGATCTCAGAAGATCCTTCTTTCGCCTCTTTGGTGAGACGTTCGACTTCATGTTGAGCAGCTCGGGCTTTCTCGAGCAGAAGGATATGTGCCTGTTTCTGGGCATCTAGTCTTGTGCCATTTTCGCGTTTTCTCTGCACAGTACTTGCAAATTGGTCAATGATGGCCTCGATTTGGATAACTTTGCCTAGAGTCTCATCAGAGGTAAGGGGGTTGTGCAATTTCTTCAAAAAGTTCAGGTGCCCAAAGGCAGCAGAGGGGTTCTCTTCAATGGATTTAAGCACATCTTTCCGTGCGTATTCCGTTGATAACTTCAAGAGCAGAGAATCTTGGCGTACTGAAGAGTTTATTTCAGCATCAGATGAGGACGAAGCACCAGGAATCTTTTCACTTGAGGTGTTGGCTTGACTTGTGTTCAGCAGGAGTCGAAGGGCTGCAGCAGGGTCTCCATTTTGCATTTGAATGAATGTATCTTCTGCGATCCCTATGCTAGCGGAAAGTTTAGATGTTGAGGACACCGGGTAAATGTCTGAGCCTCCAGCTTCAGCCTCTTTTATGGCGTCTTCATCGAAAAAGTTTTCTTCGGATGAACTTTTCTGACTCGATTCATGAGGAATGGTATTATCTGACTGGTTCGGCTCATGAGGGTCATCGACCTCTGCCCAACCATGAGGACTACTGGATCCAATGCCTTGACCTTCACCCCATTTCTCAACATTCACTGCATCCGCCTCAGGAGTGGGAGATGTTCGCGCACATGAGGGTATTTCTTCTGCAGAAACATTTTGTTGCACCTGATTCGAATTGTCATGGAAAAAGGTTAACAAATAGTTTCATATAAGCCATGATTAAAATCACATTAAGAATGATACCTCGACGGTAGGTTGTTCTTGTGGTGAGTTCGGTTGCTCGACAGGGTTGCCCATCTCAGCAATAGAAGGAGCAGCTTCTACCTCAGTGCCGTCAATATCGGTCGAAGGTGGTTGGACGTCAACAGGTTGATGGTCACCTTGTTCTTTTGAAGATTTGGTCTTTTTCTTTTTCTTCTTGGCTGGCTCACCACCCTCGACAGCCACAGAAGGTTCAGGCTCGACCTGCTTCACTTTCTTTTTCTTCTTAGGCACTTGAGCCTGGGAATTGCCTGTCTCTGTTTGTTCAGCAAACTTGGTCGAAGTCGTAGGTAATTTTCTTTTTCTTATAAGAGGTCTCTCCTCTTCTTCCTGCATTACGAGGGTAAAGAAATGTCAGAATATAGACTTGAGGAAAAGCTATAATATTGACATTAGAAATAAAACTTGCATCTTTCTCTTCGTCTAATTCGGCGCCCGCATGCTTCGAGCGTTTTGAAGTCGTGGTAGTCTCAGTGCTATCATCTTTCTTTTGACTCTGAAAAATAAAGAAATATGAGGCAAAACGTTAAGATTAAAAGATAAGTTCGGAAGAGTTACCTTCTCTTCTTGTTTCCCTTCTTGGATTTTCACCCTAGTGGGTTTCTTGGGTCTCATGTCAGCTCGAGACGTTTCAGCACTCCTCTTCGTCATAGGTGCTTTGCCTGAAAGTAATAATTTTAGAAAAGACAAAAATACATATCAATTTAGAAAGTCAAAAGTAAGTTAATACCTCGAGCTTGAAGGCTTGAGCGAATATTCTCGACCGTTGGTTGCACAAAGCCACTCTCAAGCCTGGAGATCATGATAGTAGTGTCTCCAACCGAACGGGTCGAGTAATATTTTTCCCACCAGGTAACAAACCCCATGGTGCAGAAGTGGGAATGGTTGAACTCAAAAGGATGCAGGTTATAGTTTTCATCAAGAGAAATCTTCAAAAACTTCTTGAAGGTCTTTTCCGAAAGATTGGCCCCTCTTATGACGTCTTGAGGATCTTCGAACAAGCTTTTAGGACGAATTTGCGAGAGGCCAAATTGTCTTGAAACCAAATTAGGCTGGTATCCAACCAGGCCTAAATAGTTCGATTGAACACCTGTACGACAAGACAGGATTTGTGGATTCAAGTAAAATGACCATATTTCGTTCACCTCTTCTTCATTGTCCGGATCGACAGTAGGGAAATAGTCAGTGAACCAGGCCGGGCCAACCTCTCGACTGATGAATGGAGCATGTTGGGGAAGAAACTTGTCAAAGCTCAGAAAAATACTCATATACTTTAGGAACAGTTTTTGTGAGCTTGGATCCAAGGTCTTGGGCGTTAGTCGAAGTGCTCTCTGGCCTTCAATCGAGCGATTTGCAACTTCTTCAGCATAATCTTGTGGGATTATTAATCCCATTTCCTGTTCAAAAGTGGCATTAAGCCACAACTGGAGAAGCCACATAGGCCCAGACACTAAGAAGGAAGATCCATCCTTCGATTTCTTCAGATCATCGCATGCCTCACCAAGTGATTCGTATAGCACTGCTAACAAGAGGCGTCCAAATCCAAAGTTCTGACCTTCATGAATTTGTAATGCCATTGGAATAAATCTTTTGGCTACTTGCAAGGATTTCGTGCAGAAGACATAGTGAGATAGCCACAGGGTTAAGAAGGCTACGTGCTCTTCATCAGAGACCTCCTCTTCGACTGGTCCTTTGTGTTCAGCTATATATTTGGAAAAGGTGTTCTCCTTATATACTAGCTTGATATTATCACTAGAATTAGTGGGGTCGTAAGTTTCTCCGCTAGGCCTAAGGCCTGTAAGGGCGGCCACATCTAAGAGAGTAGGGGTCATCATACCACACTTAAACTGAAAGGTGTTGGTAGAAGATTCGAAGAAGTGCATAGCTGCTATCAACATCTCTGGTCGATATTCAGGACCAGATCGAGAGAATTGTATCAAATCAAAGATGCCATATGTCTTCCAGAAATCCTCATACGCTTGTTCGACTCGATCAAGCCAAGGCAGGTAATCCCTATGGGCTATTGACGGGGCAGATCGAAAGAGTTTGTTGGGTTTGCTTAAACAATTAAAGTTGTAAGGCTCGCTATCAAAAATCCTAGGTTCGCAAGTTTGGTAGCAGGGAAATACCTTATTCATTTTACTCGAAAGTGATGCTTTGTCTGGCAGGGGTCCACCAAAAGCGTAAACCGTTCTTTCCACTGCAAAAGGGATCATCACCTCTGATTCCCAGGTTTCTGTTTGTTCTGCGTCACCATGTGGTTCTGGAATCACCTTTTCTCCATCATTCCTGACTGTAAAGTGTTGCCATTTCCCAGCAAACGGAACTGATTGCCCTTGCGACATCGTAAGAAATCTGAAATGGGATGATTCTTGCGAAGGGTTTGGTAACTTGTAGAATTAGTGAGTAAAAGCTTGGATTCACGGAGAACAGTGGCAAAGCTCAGAGATACGGTGAGGTTGATGATGAAAGGAGTAACAAATTGATATGAATATCTGAAAATAAAAAGGTTTCGCCGGAGATACGAATTAGAAGAAGAAGGGTTTTGGAAGCAGAGAAGCTGAAGGGGTTTTTCTGGAGTTTTGGGCGCTATTTATGGAGTTTCACTTTAAAAAGGGAAAAACAATATAATAATAATCAATTGTCAAAAATCAATCAAATCAGATTTCCTTTCCGACTCCCCAGCGTGACACGTGTCCCACTCTGCCTAGAAAAGTGGAATTAATGATGGGTAGTGGGAGATCGAGGCGACGATTACACAGTAAACGTGCAATCATGGCGCCATTTCAGGAAAACTGGTAGAAGAAGAGAAAAAATGTCAACTTCTCATCTTCCTTCGATCTCGAATCGAAGCAGACATTTTTTGGGGGCAATTTGTTTAGCCCATATTTTTGATGAGCTAAAAATATACTCTAAATACGCATTAGATGTCGTCTTGAATTTTGAAGCGTATTAAAGAGCAAGAAGCTTGCCAGATTTTGTTGAATCGAAAAAGAAAGAAGAGTCTATTGAAAAGGATTCACAGGTTCAAGGAAGTATTTACAAAATACAAGGCTAAGACAAGAAAGAGGGCTTCGAACCATTGGGCGAATCGAGCTGGCATATGGTCGAATCGAAGTCAAGGCAACAAGATTTCTGGACTTAGCGCAATTTCTGACAAAACTTCACAAAATTAGTTCGACTTCGAGCAATATGGATAACCGTTCTAAGGAGCAGTTATGTGCATGCAAGGTGTACGTAGCAGGACACTTGGCATTAGGATAGTGTTCGACCGTTAGGGCAGTTTATTTTCGAATGTCTATATATAGCAGTTTTTCAGGCAGATTTCGGGGTCGCAAATCATCTCTACAAATCCTTATACACTCAAAGTATCCAGCGCAGAGAGAAACGAGTACGCAAGGGGAATGTATGATTGTGAACCATTTTAAGTTTCTGTAAACTTTACATTTCAAGTGCAATGCAATTTACGTTTCACTTTATAATTCCTGTCTTTCAAAGGGTTCATTCGATCGAATGAATTCGCTGATCCTTTAAATTCTGCAATTTATTTTTCTTTTGTCAATTTACTTCCAGCATTTTGTTCCTTTCAAAGAACTTTACCTTTTACAAATTTCAAACCAATGAATGTTTGTTGCAACGATGAACATTAAAGGCTTTACATCTAAAGCAAACACACAAATGGCATGCTCCTGAGATTCACTAGTTGGTCTCGCAAGCAATTAACTTAGACTAGCGATTGTTTACCAAATTTCAGCGTAAACAAATTGGCAAATAATTTGTTATTAAATATCAGGCATTTCTGAACAAGAGTTCCTCCACCATATTATCGAACCATTTTTACTGCTTTACTTCCTAGAGTACCATCTTAATAGAGTATCATATATCAATATATATGGGTAAAACTGCACTTTTTCAACTAAATGCCTACATAATATTCTTTTGATATTTTTTTATTTCCTTAAATATTTACAGGATAAGATTGTTAATATGTAAAGAAATACCCGTATTTTGACTCTAATATGTAACACTTTCAAGAGTAAGGATCACAGAGTATTTAAAGGTTTTGATCAAAATCAAACCAAGAATGAATATGAATCGTGTAATATAATTCATAATGTTGTAAGTAAGATTTTTTTTAAAGAAATTATAATATTTGATTTAATAAAAATATTTACTTTTGGTTTATATTCAAATTAAATGAGATTTTTATACATATATTTTTTATTAGTTATTGTAATAATATTCCCAAAAAATGAAATCAATTAAATTTTATTTATGAAAAAGTTAAAAAATTATGTTATAATTTTCACGTCAAAATGTGCTATAAATAAATATTTCTTTAAATTTCCGACAGCATTTACATGAGATTTCTAATGTAACATACTAACATAGCTGCTATTTTTTTTTTGGAAAATATTCAATAAATAAAAGGCCCTTCAGATGTTATTCCTTAAAAGCAAATCATTGTATTTTTGTTTTATCACCATATTCTCCCTTTTTTTATTTCTTTTATAAATAAACAGTGTACATATTATGATTTTTTATTAAAAAGTAATACTGCAAGAATTTGCAAACATTTTCTTAGAATTTTTTTTATTCTGTACCTTTCACTACAGCAGCATCCGTTCATTCTTTTTGCGTAACTTTGACTTTTGCGAAGTTTCTAATTTACTGGTATATGTACAGATGAGTATAAAAATAAGATATTAATACACATACAATAATTTATATGATATCATTTGTTGTCTATTTAATTTTCTTCATCATTATTACATGTAATGAATGATGTAAAAAAAGGATAAACACAAAAAAAAATGTTGTACAAACTTTTTTTTAACCGGTTGTACAAAACTGTTATATAATTGTTGTATACGTAACTTCCTCTAATATAAATATTTTCCTTAATTGTTTTTTAGTTTATATAATGAAAGAATATCCTTTAATTTTACGAAAATAAGTCCTCCAAGGGTAGGTTTTATACGTACCTACCAATATAGTTCTTGCGAACCACTAAACAAGAGATGTTTCATTTTATGTAAGAACTTCAAACACAATAAATCAAGACCAAGCTATTCTGAATTCCATTAAAGTTAGAGTTACTCATCAACGACCGAACGGTATTGCAAACAAAAATTATATTAAAAAAATGGATGAGTAACACTAATTTTTATAAGAAACAAACTATAAGATTAAGATTTTATTTGATAAGATATTTTAATTAATTTTTAATTTATTTTATTACTTGAAAAATTTGTTTAATTATTCAGTAAATAAGTTTTTTTTAATAATTTTTAATATTTTTAAAACGCTACTTTAAGTAGCTTAATAATATTTTTTTTTAAATGTCAATTTTTAATTTTTAACTTTTTATATTTTCATTTATTTTTATCCTTATTCTATTTATCAAATTTTATAATTATCCTTTTAAAATAAATCATGATTTTATATATTTTTTCGTCATTTTACAATTTTCAATTATTTTAATAATTAATTTATCAAATACTTATAATTTCATGAACTAATTTTTTAACTTTCAACTACCAAGTAACTTTTAAGCTTCA
>NW_024464781.1:0-51914 GCF_000004515.6 Glycine max
CATCCATGCACTCAAAGATGGAGAGATAAATGACTGATGTGAGTAATGGTATCATATGAAAGAATGATAAAGAGAAAGCAAGGTGTATGTACAATTTGAGCGTCCAAATATTGGGACTCTCGTATGTTAGCTTTGGGCCAAGCCAAACCGTATATAGACTGCATACATCGGTTGCCAAGGACCATCTTAGAATGCTCAGTATTCTATATTGGTCCTTCAGTTGTGACCGATATAGAATGCTGAACATTCTAAGACTGTCTTTCACACGTGACCGTTTTAAAATACTTAGCATTCAACATGGGTCTTGTTCGAACCGATGTAGAAATGCTATTTTTTTTTATTTTTTGTATTTGGGGCTACCTTTTTTTTGTATTTACAGAGTTGAAATAAGGCTCAAATAGTAAACATGTGACAATATGAAATTAATTAAATTTTATGCAATGAATATGAAATTTTCAAATATTTTATAGTTTAAAGCAAATTAAGTACACTAAACATGTTTATTTTTTAACAAATTTGACACAAATTAGCCAAGTTAGTAATTATTTATATGTAATTACTTTCTTTTCCAAATTAACCAAATATTAGACATTGAAGATATTTAAAAAAAAATCAAGTAGTCAAGCTGTATGATGATGACATAATTAACTATCATGTGGTAATTAAAATAAAGCATTAAATGCTGACACAGTACCTAAAAAATGTATGAAGCCAAATGATAGACAGTTATAGTGACCCCAACTACCAAAGAATTCAGCATATATGCCCACATGTAAGCAGGATTTTGGAAAAAGGCTTTCCATGGTACATCATATCCTGTATTTTAAGAACAGGACACAAAGCAAAGTTACTTAGCAGATATTGCAAGTATTCATTCAATCCAACCCAGTGTAAGGTTTACACACACAGAAAACAGCATTCTGCTATTTCTCAAGTTAAAAAATTAAATACTTTTAAAAGGAGAAAGTAAAAATAGACACGACTGGGAAATTGGAGTTTCTTGAGAGAACTCCTCTTTATGAATATATATAATGTTATTACCATCAAAATCCTTAACAAAAGACTACTTGTAAATTGTATGAAGATGAGATAAGGATATTACGTATAATAAGTAACACTAGGAAATAGTTGTCAATAGAAAAAATATTAGAATATGGCTTTAAGCAGAACTGGCATGTGATTCCTATGGACATTCAAACTTTGACACAAAAGTGAGGTTCAAAACTGCCATAAGTTTTTTACTTATACCTTTAAACAGGCATTAAGTTATGTGAGAGAAGTTTTCCATGATTGTGTACTACTGGTATCATCATCTGCTGTGAGACAATCGAAATCAAAAGTAAAAAACAGTCCATTTAACCATAAGCCTCAAAAAATGTAAACAAAAGAAAGGAAGTCTTCAACCGAACATCCAAGACAACTTATACATGAACATGCATGCTGCCTTGAAGGCATAACATATAAAAAACATGGCAGTCATATAAGGTTAATAAGTTTATATAAACAGCAGAATAGGAAGTTTAATGACAAGTCCGATTTTTAAAACATCAACAAAGACTATCCCGTAATTTTTTTATGAAAATATACCATAGAATACATGCGTTCATCTCAATCTCACCATTTGAAACACAATGAATAATTAAAATGGAACTTTTATGAATAGAACATCAGAGAAAAAAAAAACACCTGAAAATGACTAATCAATCGAGATACTTAAACCTAAAATATAAGTGGCAACAGAGATCACCTATAATTATCAGGATTCATTGAAAGTAATGTCCGGTACTAAGCTTTGCCTTCTTCTAGGTGACCGAGCTTTACCAAATGTGAAACCTGTTGTTCTTTGTATACAAGTTTATCAACCTAGGAAGGCATATTCGGAATCAAGTTATATATCATGTATTAGTTACATTTATCAAATTCCCCAGGTTAATACAACTAAAACATACTTACAATTTTAGATTCTTTTTTGTGCAACTCCTCCAGAGCTCTCTCAAGAAACTCACATTCCTCTAACAATGAGATCTGGGCAGGGAAAAATAATAACAGCAGTCAAACCATATTAAGATTTCATATTCTTGAACATTCAACAGTAGCATTGACAGCAAAGAGAATGGTATTCAACAAATGTAATTTGACCATATATCAAACTATAAAAGTGACAAAAAAAATCTAATTGATTTATAAAGCCATAGTGGATACCAGCTATATCATTAGCATATATTAAAGAGCATCACAAAAAGCCAATACATATTTCAGTTACACCAACCCTACTAAGGGTCTTATCTTATCTAATTGATAGGAGCTTCAAAGTACCATGAATACCACCTAGAGGTCAACCTGAGAATTAATAATGAGTATTATCATTTACTCCACCTGCTGCTTAGGTTATGTGAATATAATAACTGGTGCACAAATAAGCCATTTTCCAGTCCCATTATGCCTCACAGAAGTCACCAATACAAAGACTTGTACTAGACAGGGAATACCAAATCTTTTGGACATATAAATTCATAAATCCAAACCATCTTAGGACCTTAGAGCCATTATATAACCTTAAAAAAAGAATAACATAATTTTAATATACCGCTTAGAAGAACCCATGATGAACATGTCATTTAAAAATACTGAAAATTATTAATTATTTATTGAATAGGATACTGTATAAAATGTACATAGTTGGTGTAAAATATTTTTCCGTATACATCTCTAATAATAAGATTTTGTCGTTTTCTCATAACAAATCTATTCATTTATAAATATAATATATGAGTAGTTTCTTTAAAATTATTTGTTGAAATAAACACTCATTTTAATAAAATAAGTAATTTTTTATTTTTTATTATATTTTTCTAAACTCTTTATATTTTAAAAAATAAATTCTATCAATTTTGTATGAAAGCACTCATATAAGAGACACTTATTTTAAAATTATTTTTTTAAAGTTTAAACCAATTCATCCATATATATATATATATGTATATATATTTTTGAAATTTCTTATATATATTTGTGTAAAAATAGTTTACACACAAGGGGATAGATAAAGTGAGAATAGTATTTGTAATAAGAAGATAAGAGAAGTAAATTTAGATTATATAATCATGTATGTGGATAATTATGCTTATATAATCTCTTAAAAAGTTATGTCACATTATCTTTAATCTTAATATTGCATGATTTTGTCCGATACTTAATTAATCATGATTATCTAACTTTCTCATAATAAAAGTCCCTTCAATTCACTCTATATACTCACATATGACCATATATGTATAAATTTAACCAGTAAAAATAATCTCTACTACCATGACAGGGTTTAGCGTGCACTGTTTAAGGCTGCTTGCGACAAGTCACAACTTAAATATGTCAAGTTTCTGCAGTGTTTTTATTACCTATACATTTAAAAAGCCTTAAAACTCAATAGTACCAATTATCATTCATCAAAGTAGTTAATTAAATAATACAATAGATACTCAACTTGTACAAATAATATCAAAATAGTTATACTTGCTAATGTTACGGAACATAAATTGTGAGTGTAAAAATTTAATTTAATTTCCATTATACACCAACCTTTCACATTTTGTTATCCGCACTTTTTTGGAGAGATTATGTCATCCACTCTTACTTATAAGGATTATAATGAGTTTTCCTCTAAGGTCCTAAGGTGAAATTCCTCCCATGATATGGCCTTTCTTTGTGCACTTCAAAATTCGGAATGGAAGGAGACCCGAAGGAGATTTTCATTCAACTTTCCCCTTAATCCAGCCCAAGTTCTAATGTGATAAATAATTCTATTTTAAGCACATCCTGTTATCATTTTCAGTAAAATAGAAAATAGAAGACAAAAAAAAAAACACCTCCAGTGGTTAAACAGACTAACATTATGATTTTCAAACTAAGGCAAATGCATTTAAGATGCTACCTGTAGGAGTGATAGGCCACAAATAATTTCAGTATTGTCGGGATCAATTCTCAGTGCATTTCGATAGCACTTGATCGCCTCCCTGTATTCTTTGTCTGACCGATAAAGGAGACCACAAACATGCCAGCAAAGATGACTTTTAAGGTCATTCTGTACCAGAACAAAAATCAAAGCTGGATCATCTGACGGACAACTATTGTAAGATTGATAAACTTGATCGTTTGCTTTAGACTTATGGTCCATGTAATTTAATGTCAAACCCTTCATCGATAAAGTTTCTATCGTCGAGAAACAGGAACAGACACATAAATAAAAATTATGACCAAGGAAATAAAATATGCTGCAAATTAGAAATAATAGATAAAAAATGGGGAAGGGGGGAGGGGCTAACATTGCATTTCTTGGATGACTTACTTAAACAATTAAGCAGGGAAATAAGATGACCCCTGGCCATAAGGAAAAACTTAGAAAATAATCACCAAAATAATAAAGTATACCTCTATGGTCTGGAAATTTTTTCAAAATTACATCAGCTGCTTTGAGACCCTTTTTATATTGTTTAGTTTCATATGATTTCTGCAGAAACAACAACAATGACACATAATCTCCACATCAAATTTACCCACCACCTCCAAAAACAAGATTATTCCACTTGCATAAATAAGTGGATTCCCCCCCCCCCCCCCCTTGATAAAAACAACCACATCCATAGTCATTCTAATATCAGTTCGAACTCCTTGCTTCCTATGGCCGCAGGAGAGAAGCCAAAGCCAATAAACTTAAACTCGGAAATGCCCCTCCCTAAAAACCCGATACTCCATGTAAGAACTTACAAATAACAATTAAGGAAAATATCTGAATATCCTAAATTTCCTTTGGTCCTAGATTTGCGGCACTAAATGAAAGTAGCTCCTATGGGAAAACAAAGAGCACAGTGAAGGAAATAACAATTAAGGAAAATTACAAATTTTCCGCCTCCCTCTTTCACTATCCCTGTCTCTCTTTATTCCTGCTTCGTCTTCATGTTTCCCTGTATCTATATGCACTTCTGCTCCTTTTCCTACGTTTTTCTTTGCTCCTACTTTGTCTTCTACTTCTATCGCTGTCCCTATCCCTGCTCGAAAGCCTAGACTCAAAAGAAGTCCTTTTTGTTGAGCTTGTCGTGGATGGATTGAAGCTGTGCTTGCTTCTTTGACTCGGAGGAGGCTTTGAAGAATTTGGAGAGGAACGAGGAGGAGGGTTTTGGAACATCGTCGTTTGGTGCTGAAGAGGAAAAGCCAAGACATTGCTTGAACCTCGCAGCTCTCTCGCCCTTACAGGTCAGCTCGTCGTAGTACGCCCCTGCTTTTTCTTCTTCCATCTCTAAACTTCACTTATCAATTTCATTCTTCATCCATCTTAACTCAACCAACAACCCTTCACTCTCCATGAAATGTAAGGAAAGACAATAGAGTTAGACCGCAGTAAACATAAAATAAAAATAACAGTTAAAATTGTGAAGAAATCGTGAATTGAAGAATGAATTCAACAAGGTACCTAAGAAGCAGGAGGGAAGGTGGAATGTCAAGAAGAAGAAGAAGAAGAGAGAGAAAATAGTTAGCTCCATGGATGGATGAATACACCCTAGTGATTAGTGAGAATGGTGCATGTGCAAGTGCAGAGAGTGTGTGTGAGTGAGTTTTCTTTTCTTCTTCTTCTTCTCAGCTTTCTTCCTCTCTCTTGATGTTGAGGTAGAGTATGCAGGCACGTGACAGAGTTCCAGCAAGCTAGCTAGGGTTTTAATTTTTTTCAGCAGAATTAAGATGGTTTTTTACTAAAACCGTCTTAAATTATATTAGACATAACATTCTAAGGCGGTTTTCAATAACTGTCTTAGAATGTGTGTTGTAAAAGGCATTTTTCATTACAATAATTACAACAATGCCATAGGCTCGTTTTTAAGGTGGTCCACTTAGAACCATCGTAGAATAGGTGTCATACAAACTTATATTTCTAGTAGTGCTTCCACTCCCTTCTTTGAAATCAAGCTTCTCAAATGCTTCTAGAGTCACATTCATCGATTATTACAAATTAAAATGCTTCCATCAACTTCATTGTTCTCCCTCGTTACTTAGAGAAATTAATGATTTGGTCTTTATCTAAGATGATGGTATAAGGTACCAAACATATAATGCATAGGATCCAAATAGTAATAATAGTTAAATTGTGTAATAAGATACTTTATCTATGTTTTAGTTTGGTTTCTTATTATTAAAAAGTTTCACTTTAGTCTCTTGTTCTCTCTTCACACTCATTTTTTATTTGATCCTCACAAACCTCACTTGGAGACATAGGTGTGAGGGTAACCTTTTTCCCTTTATGTGCAAATGAAAATTTGTTTGTGACAACATTATGGGCAACATCCTTATCATACTGCCAAGGCCTTCCACGTAAGAGATTGCTAGCCTCCATAGGGAGTACATCAAACAATATCTCATCAACATATTTTCCAATGGAAAAGCATATAAAAACTTGTATATCTACAACTAGCTCCCTATTCTCACTCAACCATTGTAGTTTGTAAGGCCTAGGGCGAGGGAAAGTTTTCAAAGCAAGCTTTTCTATCAGTCTTTGGCTAGCTACATAAGTGCAATTTCCACCATCAATAATCTAAGAGCATATTTTCCCCATGACCATGTACCTAGTATAAAAAATGTTCTCCGTTTGTGTTTCATCTCAATCCTTACACACACTCCCCATTAACCTCCTAACCATCAAAAGAAAACCTTTCAAGGGTTGTACATCACATTGACTTTCACTCTCAGTAGAAGAACTAGAAGAGCTAGAAAAAGATGCACTAGTAATAACCCCATTACCCAACACAGCCATTGTCCTTTTGTTCGGACATCGGGAGACAGTATGAGCTTTTCCCAAACACTTAAAGCATTTAATGGAACTCGCTTTTGAAGAAGTGGGAGTAGGGTTAGAATTATTTTTACCAAGGGAAGCACATTTTCATGAGATTTCAATGAAGATCCTCTCTCCTTCTTGTATGTTTGTTTCCTCTTTACTTGTTGTTCCACCTTGATAGCTTGATGAATGAGATCCTTCAAAGAGGCATAGTGGTGCAACTCTACAATGTCCTTGATCTCCCTATTGAGACCATGCAAATACCTTGCCATGGTGGCCTCTAGAGACTTCTCAATTTGATCCCTAATCAAGGAAATTTCCATCTCTTTGTAATACTAATCCACACTCCTATTTCCTTGAAATAGTCTTTGGAGCTTGTTGTGCAGTCTCTCCCATAATAAGGCGGCACAAATCTCTCTCTCAAAACTCTCTTCATGTCTTGCCAAGTATTAATCAAATGCCTTCTTATCCTCTAAACATCACTCCTCACTTGATTCCACCATACTGAGGCATATCCCTCAAACTCCATGGAGACCAATTTGATCTTTATCTCTTCATTGTAGTTCTAGCAAGCAAAGACTTGCTCAACCTTGATCTCCCACTCAAGATACACTTTCGGATCACGAGTCCCTTTAAAAGTAGGGATCTTCACCTTTACTCCATCAATCCCTTCCTCTCTTTGCCTACCTCCATATCTTCTATGACTTCTTCTCTCCCTATACCTCTCATTCCTCCATCCTCCCCCATCCTCTTCATACTTGTCATCTTCTCCATGAGAATAATTAGATGATCTTACCCTCTCATCTTTGCTCTATATTTTCAATCTCAAAGTGTCCAAGTGTAATTTAATTTACCCCAAGTGATATGTAAAAAGCAAGACAAACATATGAAAAAAATGGGTTCGAAAAAGGAGATGAAGGAGAAAGTTAATCTCTGTTGATATATATATATATATATATATATATATATATATATATATATATATATATATATATATATATATATATTGTAATTTTAGGATTGGACTCCTCTAAGGTGCAACTTGTACTTTAGAACTACACATATCTAAACTACTCATAATAACACATTATTAAGATCATTACAATTAATTAAAAAATTTCATATCATATTTTTTATAAATAAAAATTTGTCATCTTATCACCAACATCATCACCATCATTGTCATCGGTGGTGATGATGATGGTAATGTTGATGACAACAACAATTATTGGAGTGATAATATTGGTGGAGATAATAGTATATTTTGTTCTTAAGAGAAAATTATGATATCAAAACTATAAATTAATGATAATTATGTGAATTCTTTTGGCGTTGTTCTTTAATTTCTTGAAATCTAAAGTCTTATGTTGATAATTTATGATGATCTTTATCAAGATGAAACTCTAATTAATTTTGATAAAAAAAAACTATTTCATAGATTATTATCAGGATAAAACTTTAATTTTAATTCAAGAACAATACAAAAACACTTAAGGAACTATGTCTAAATTTTATTATCTTTATTATTAGGCAAATTGATAAAGTTTGATATGAATGCAGGGTAAGTTATAATAGTTATAACTTAAGTTTACCTATGCGATTTTGGTACCATAGGTTCTAATTGTGTGAATTAGGTCGTCTAGTATAATAATTGTATGATTTTTCTCCCTCCACCAGTCAATAATAAAAATTTAATATATTTTTCCAACCTACTACTAGATGATGACATTTAAATGTCATGACAATTGACCTATTACTTGATATTTATATTGTTGTGACTTAATTAAACTTTTGATCTCTTTGTTGTTGCAATAGTGAATTTCCAAAAGAGCAAATAAGTTGTGTCAGTATATACTAGTTTTTGATCCGTGCAATGCACAGAATAAACAAGTTTGGTTGTGTAGTGATAAGATGATTTTGTATTAAATAATATAGTTTTAGAGCAAAAAGCTGCTCAATTTTTTTTTTTTTGTAGAACTATTTATTTTGGCATATGATAAGTAAAACTTTAAAAGAATAATTCAAATTAATAAAAGTTTGATAACGCGTGTTATTGTTAATATAGCAATTATTGTTGTTACAAAATGTTGTAAATTAATGTACGTAATTTGTTAAAAGAAATATATCATTTTTCAATGATTCTTTATACATCTCACTCACTTGATAAAAGGAAATAAAGATAAAAATAATTCAACAATATATGATTTTATATGCAAGAATATTTGATAAACTATATTTTGAATTGTAACAAAATGAAAACTTTTGTTACAATATGTTTTTTGGTAGCAAAGATGTTTAAATTTCAATATCATGTTGCATTTCTCTATCAATTTGAAACTATAACTTAATGTTGAATGTTACATAACTTAAGAAATATAGAAATACAATGGTAATAAATATTGAAATATTATACTTGATAGACATTTGATTCCAAAACATAATTTCTCAATTGGGTGGCATTTAGTTTAGTGTTATTACACAATCCAGAAAATTAGTCTATATTTCTGAATAGCATATTGGGAAGATCAATCTTAAATGCAACAATTGTACATTATATAGTATCAGAGACGGACCAACATTAACCAAGGGGGTTGGCCACCCCCTCCCCCCTCTTACAATTTTTTTTTAAAATATTATACATATAATATTACTATAATTATTTTATATTTTTAGTTAATATTAATATATAATATTATATTACTATCAAATGCTCTTTAGAATTATTTCTTACTATTCAATTATCAATGAATTTATTTTCTTAAAAGAATATAGAGAAAAATAATTTATGATTGTTTAGTTACTAATAGAGTATAAATAAGTTTATTTTTCCTTATTTTCTTTTTATTAGTTAATATTATAAGCAATTGAACATTAATTATTAATTCTGTACTTTAAATTTATATTTTGACATAATATCAAATCTAACGGAGGATTTAGTAATATTTTTTAATTAATTATGTTTTCATCATATAAAACATATTTTATGACTTTTATAGCTTCAGTTTGGTAGGTTGGAAGGTCACGTTTAAATGGCTAATAAAAATGATAATGTTGAACATATTCCTTTAGCAATAAAAAATAATTTGACATTAGAAAAGACATAAATATATCATAATATGATTAAAGAAATAAAAAATATATAATGAAATTCGTGATATGCAATATACCTACAGATTCAAGAGACGCATAAAAGTAAAATCTTGTGTAATTTTTTCTTGCAAAAGATTATGCTACACTTACCATTGTATTTCAACGGGTGCAAAATGAATTGGGTGAAAAAAGTATAATCATGATTGGTTACATGAAATTCTTTTGTATTTATAATCACGATCGGTTTTTTCGGTCAATCAATTTCTATTAATACAACCATATTGACTTTTTTCCATTCAATTCCTCATCAAAAGCTACAAAATATATTTCCGCAACTACGCACATATACTTTCTTTTGTATATCTACAGATAATGATAAAGATAAAGTAATTTCAAATTACATTTTATGGATTAAAGAAATGTGGTCTTATTAAATACAATTTTCTATTTTAGTTCTATTTAATTTTGCGCATTCAACTTTTCCTATTAAATACAAAAACCCTCATGCAGTGTTGGTCAATCACACGACCCCTCCCTAATTTATTTTGTAAATCAATGAATGTGCGTTGTAGATAGATAAGTAAGGGATGCTTGGTTACTATAGAGATTTCAGGTAATATATCAATTGATTGACATACATTTATAATATCAATTAATTTGATTATTAAAAGGAACTAAATTTATGCATAAAAATAAAAGTATTAACTAATGATGCAATTAAGACATGCTTGAATATTACAAGAGTTATGTGACACTTGGTCAATTGTGTTTTAAAAATTTATTATTTTTTATTACACTTTAATATAAAGTTATTATGAAAACATAAATATTAATGTGATTTCTATTTTATGGAAAAATATTTATCACTTACTTCCAAATTTCATTTAATAAATGACAATTAATATACATTCTTTTATGATCATCACAACACATTTCTTTTATTATATTTTAAACTATGAGGAAATTAAGAGTGTATTTACTTATTATTTCTTTGGCTTTTTGGGATTCAGATTTGAGAAGAAAAGAGTCCATACCAAAATCCCTAAATCAAATGACAGAAGAAGAATCTGGACTACCTATAGTAAATTTACATGCATCTCATTGTGCAGTCATGAACTTAGGGCTCCAATTTTTTTTTTATATATATTTAGTAGTTTTGGAAGGACTGAAAAATAAAATTAAGGATTTTCTTTCCCCCTATGACTACAGGTGATCCACCCCAACAGAAGACAAGTCAAGGAAATGAGAAAAAGAAAGAAGATGAGAATATTACTCAAGGTTAGTGTGATTTTCTTTGAAATCAATTCTTTTGCTTAAGTGTCTCATGTTTTGATATGGTTTCAAAAGGCAATTTAATTCCATGTATTCAAGAGATATTTTGTTCTTTTAGAAACACATGTGTAATTTGAGGTGTATTTAATTTTACTTGACTTTATTATTTATGTAAGAAATTTTGGAAGAGTTGAAAATTAAAATTAAGGGTTTCCTTTCCCTCTTTGACTACAGGCGATCCAACTCAACAGAAGAGAAGTCGAAAAATCGGCATAAAGAAAAAATTCAAGAATATAGCACAAGGTTAGTGTGTTTTTCTTTGAAATCAATTATTTTCCTTAAATGTTTTATGTTTTCATATGATTTCAAAAGGAAATTGAATTCTATGCATTCAAGTTATTTATATAAATTTTTTTCAGACACAAATTGAAGAGTATTCATTTTTAGTTGACTTTATTGATTATCTAAGTAATTCTAGAAGGGTTGGAAAATAAAATTAAAGATTTTCTTTTTCTATCTGATTGTAGATGATACACCTCAACGGGAGAGAAGTCAAAAAATTCAGAAAAACAAAGAACTCAAGAATATTACAAAAGGTTAGTATGATTTTCTTTGAAATCAATTATTTTCCACAAGTGTTTTATGTTTTTGCGTGGTTTCCCAAGGCAATATAATTTTAAGGATTCAAGTGATATTTCTTTTCTTTTTTACCAATATTTGTAATTTGAAGTGTATTTCTTTTGGTTAACTTTATTGATTATCTAAGATTATATTGATAGACTATTTTCTTGTGAAAGCTCTCTTTATATACTTTCTTTTAAAATCATCACATCACTTTTCTTTTATTATATTTTCAGCTATGAAGAAATTAAGAGTGTGTTTAATTATTATTTCTTTGGCTATTTTGGGATTCCGATTTGATTTCTTTTAATGTGTCTGCTTTTATTTTAAAAAAATGGTTATAAATTATATTTTTGCAACATAGTTTATTAGGCACATTAGACAACATTGAAAGTTTTTCTCATTTAGAAAACCCTATTTGAGAAGAAAACAGTCTATACCAAAATCCCTAAATCAAATGGCGGAAGAAGAATCTGGACTACCTACAGTCAATTTGCATGCATCTCATTGTGCAGTCATGAACTTAGGGCACCAATTTTTTTTATATTTACTTAAAATTTAGGAAGGATTTAAAAAATAAAATTAAGGGCTTTCTTTCCTCATATGATTACAGGTGATCCACCTAAACAGAAGAGAAGTCAAGGAAATGAGAAAAAGACAGAAGACGACAATATTACTCAAGGTTAGTGTGATTTTTACTAGATTAATTATTTTCCTTAAGTGTTTTATGTTTTCATATGTTAACTCAAAGAGAACAATGGAGAAAAATCCAACTTACATATCTGGCATAAATAAATAAAGAAAAATCTTGAAATGAAAATCCTCAATTTAGTCTTTTAAGGGTACACGTTTTATCACATGTTACTTTCTGAAAATATTTAGTGACTACATTATTTCTTCAAAGATTTTTTGTCATAATTTGTAGTTTTCAAAAGTTTTTCTCCAGAATGATTAAATTAATTTCACATTTAAGCCATTCTACCCCTACTATCATGTGTATATCAGCATGCATGGTTTTATGCCTACTTGATGATTTTCTATTCTTTGTTGTGTAATAATATTGTCACATAACTAGTTCACAATTTTACACCATTATGGGAGTGAACATATTTTAGCTAGTTTCATTTTTATTAATAAAAATATCTGAGACACAATCACTATATCTTTTCATTTTATTTTATTAGCAATATAAATTATTATTATAAATATAATTTGGATCCTATGCATTATTTGTTGGTGGAAACGAGGGAGAACACTGAAGTTGGTGGAAACATGTTTGTTTGTAATAATCAGTGAATGTCACTCTAGAAGCATTTGAGAAATATGCTTTAAGGGAAGGGAGTGGAAGGTGGAAGAGAAACATATGGGTTCATTGCGAAGACGAAGACAAAGTTCCACTCTGGAAGACACCTCTGATAAAATATTACACACACCAGGCAAATGTGGCTAACCGGAAAGACTCTGCAATGAAGAAACAAAAATTTCACGGGATGAGTTCCTGCATTGGACGAGATGCGGGAAGGAGCGCAAGTTCCATCTCAAGAGCAGACCAGACATTAAGAACTACCATGATGCTTTAAACAACAAATTTTGGACTTGTTCTCTTTGGCCTTATCAAAAGTAAGTTGCTCAATTCCAACTCAAGCTATATGATATTCAAGTTGATGCATGATTAGTATTTTCTTGTGAACGTAGTTGGTACTTAGTCTTGAAAAACACATTATATGTTGGAAAAAGATACTGGGGACTCACGATGTGTCAATAAGAGCTAGAGAGACAAAAAGGATGAGTGATAAGTGATATTTTACTAAAAATCACAAATACCTTCAACTAGAGACAATCCAGCTTTAGTAAGGTAGGGTAATTAATTATTGCAACAATGTTCTTTGTCCAAGTAATTAACAACATCAACATACCTATAACTTAGATTCAAGACCACTTGTTATGAAAACTTTATGTCGGATGGTCATCCATGCACTCAGAGATGGAGAGATAAATGGTATGATATGAAAGAATGATCAAGAGAAATCAAGGTGTATGTACAATTTGAGCGTCCAAATATTGGGATTCTTGTATGTTAGCTTAGGGCCAAGCCAAACCGTATATAGATTGAAAAGTGACTCACACTAGCTTATATTGCATACAGTACACTTGAATACTATAAGAAGCTATATTCTAGTTGAGAGATCTGCTCAAATCTCAATTCTAATTAATGATGTGAAAATTTTAATTTTTCAGAATTACATGCGATGATGATGAAGAGAGATCAAGTCTGAAAGCAAGCAGGGGCTGTTCTAGTTCTTCAACTTACCAAGGCTGCTCAACTTGTTACTGTGAAGGGTGCATCAAATGCCGCTTTGAGGATTGCAATTGCCAAGAATGCAGAGACTTTATGCTATATGCTGAACCTTAACTAGGCTCTGCAAAGTGCCATTTCGGAATAGACTCATTTGGCACCTACCTGAAGACATGAAAACTATATGATGTTGCGGAGAAACTTTGGACCTCTTTATTACTATTTAAGAAAGCTGTGACTTTTTTCTTTTCCTTTGGGGAACTTCTAGATGGTACCATCTTGGTCTTTCATTTGATCAAATCAGAACTAGTTCTCTTTGAATAATATTGAGCTTGACATGGTACTCAACTTAAAGTTTTCTTTTTTATATTATCTTTTTATACTACTGTGTTTTGGAGATGGATTGACGCTTATGCCTACAGCTGTTTCTGATCGTCTAGGATGATTAATTTATGTAACTCTGCAAAATAATTATAGCATTGTGTTGGAAATCACACATAGACTAGTGGTATAGGGGGGCAATTTTCACCTCTCAAACTAAATTTTAGGAGTTGAGTAAGACCTAAACCTAAATTATAATATGGCTTCAAAATAATGGTTGTTGTTGGCCTATTGGGTCACATGTTATCAGGCTGTTATCAAACCTCCCAAAGATGCCTAATCCTGAAAAGTTCATAACTGAGACGTTCATCACCCGACTTGCAGGGGTGACATCAACTAACAGGTAGTATGGTGAAAATATAAGTGACGACAATCCTTACCTTGAGTTAGTTTTTACAATTAAGTCCAAACCAAAATTCCATAGATTGTGACTGCATCTTCGTCGAGGTTGTTGAATCTTGAGATTTTCTTCATTCCCATTGAGTTCAAACTCAGAATTACATCATAAAAAAAACAGCATGATATGAATAAGAAATAATGTGGAAAGATCGCAAACTGTATTTGTCATGACTGTGTTGTTTGCTTTGAGTACATATTTTTTTTTTTAACTTCTTTTCATGTGGAAAGAACTTAAGAAGAATAAGAAGTCTCCCTAGAGTGGGCACATTAGGCATGTAAGCATGGTGAAGAGCGACTTGCGATCCATGTTCAAAATGTCAGAATAGAAGAGTATCCTATTCTAGTACTTCCTGGCCAAATCGCAAAGGCAATTGGCCTTCTTCCCCAAACTGCAATCTATTGAAGATGTTGGGGAGTTATGATGACAAGTGTTTCAAGAACGATGCCATTTTTTGCTGCTGCAAAGAGCAATGAAGCACATGTAGATGGAGGCGTTGGCTTTGTATGCGAGTTGCTGGTACAAGATATTGTGGGTTAGGGTGAGGAAGGGACAGTGAGGCTTTGGGGTGGGAGGACCTGTGGCGGTGACTATGAGGCTTTGGGTTCGGTGGGAGGAGTATCGAAGGGAGCTTGATCATGAAATGTGGAGAGACTCATACCTAATTAGGGTTCATGACATTGAGGGGAGAATGAGGTAGCAAGAGGGCAAGAGACTATGTGTTTTAGAAAATTTGACAACATTAGATTTTTTATTAACCATTGTTAACGCATGTCAACCAACATCAGTTTTGGTCAAAAATGATGTTAAGGGATACACACAAGATCGGTTTTTAAAAAATCAATGTTAATAAAGTCCTTTTACTAACATCGGTTTTCAAAAAACCAATGTTAAATTGACGATGTTAAAATCATATTTTTTTAGTAGTGTTTGGTCTCGTATCATCATTATTGCAGGTTATTTTGAAAAATGAAAATTCTCCCACTATTAATTAGAATTGATATTCGAGTGACCTCACAACTAGAACATGGCTTCTTACACTATCCAAGTTTACTATATGCCATATAAGCTAATGTGAGTCATCTTATCAATCTATATACAATTTGGGTTGGCCCTAAGCTAACATACAAGAGTCGCAATGTTTAGACACTCAAATAGTACATACACCCTTGATTTCTCTTTATCATTCCATCATATCATACCATTAATCAATTCAGTCATTTATCTCTACATCTTTGAGTGCATGGATTATCCTCTCGCGTAAAGTTGTTAGTTACAAATGGTCTTGAGTTTGAGTTCCAGGTATGTAGATGTTGTTAACTACCTTGAAAAATATAAAACTGAAACCTAAACTAGAAAGTTCACAAGATAATACCTTACTTTTGATAAGGCCAAGGATAACATGTCCAGGATTTGTTGGTCAAAGCATCATGGTAGTTCTTAGTGTTTGGTTTGCTCTTAAGATGTAACTTGTGCTCCTTCCTGCAACTCATGCAATGTAGGAACTCAACCCTGGGAAAATTTTGTTTTCTCGTTACAAAGTCTATCATTTGGCCTAGTGTGTGTAATATTTTATTCGAGGTGTCTTCTAGAGTGGACCTTTGTCTTCATCTTCGCAATGAACCTTGATACTTCTGTTCCACCTTCACTAATAGAGAAACAACATTTTACATCTTATGTTTCAAGGTATGCTTGAAGTCTTTCCAAGAAGAAGGCAGTTTATCAATTATAGATGAAACTGCAATGGATTCATCCATTTTCAAATCATGTTGAGTAAACTGACCCAAAATCCGCAGCAGTTCATTATATTGTTCCATAACAGGCCTCGAATAAATCATTTTGTAATTAAAGAAATTACTAACTAAGAATTTGTTACTTGAAGCATCTTCTGCCATATACTTGGATTCAAGAGAGTCCCATAATTCCTTAGCAGACTCAACATTTTGATAAATATCAAAGAGAGAGTCAGACATACCGTTCAGAATGTGTACACGACAAATGTAATTGTCGTTCTCCCATTTCGAACGCTTCCTTGTTTGATCCAGAGTTTCGTCTTCCATATACACCGACATCGGTGTACTCAGCACATACACCACATTCAATGTTGTCAAGAGAAAGTGCATCTTCTTCTGCCATCTTCTGAAATCCTGCCCTTCATACTTGTCCTACTTCGCAAACTTGCTTGTCATCTTCGAACTATCGTTCGTCATCTCGAAAAAAATTTGATTCAATCTTTTGTTGGTTAAAGTTGAAAATCGAGATAATACTGGATAAATCTGAAGTCGTGTATAACACATTCAGATTGAATCAAATTTCGGGGTTCAACCAAAATTGTTCAATCGAATAAAATTGGAAAATTATAATTCAAGAGTTTTGTTTTGGTCTTGTATGTTTTGTCACCCGTTATGCTTTCTGAACCAGAATGATTATTTATGATCAAAGAACAAGTGGTTTTTGGCAGTTGATGGAAGTTTTTTCTTTTTTAAAAACTGCCGTTAATGGAAGTTTTAGTAACTTCCATGTAACTTCCAACCGTTGATGGAAGTTTTAGTAACTTCCATGTAACTTCCAAAATTTGCCTAAACTGAACATCTCGTTATTACATTAAAACAAGCGTGGACTATTAGAAAATACACTTTCAACATCGTTTATTTAGAACATTCTATATCGGTTCTAAAACCGATGTTAAAAGTGACGATGTTGAATGTATGAATGTTAACATCGGTTTTGGAGAACCGATGTTAACATACATATGACAACATCGGTTCTCTAAATAACCGATGTTAAAAACAATGAACAATAGCAAAAAAAGTGTACTCATGATGAATGTTGACTTCGGTTTTCCAGTAAAACCGATGTTAATATGTTAGTTTAACATCGGTTTTTTAGAATAACCGATGTTAATGTATGCCCTTAACATCCGTTTTACTTGAAAACCGATGTCAACGTTGATGATGCTTACACTTATTTGGTGTAGTTCTTTGTGTATAACATCGGTTAATTATAAATAACCGATGTTACTATTCAAATATTCACATCGGTTATTTATAATTTAACCGATGTTAATGTACAATAGTTGACATCGGTTATCCACAGATAACCGATGTTAAAATACAAACGCTGACATCGGTTATACACAAAACACCGATGTTAATATACAAACGTTAACATCGGTTTTCTATTATAACCGATGTTGGTTATGAAGTTAACATCGGTTTTTGTTAATAATTGATGCTGTTTTCAATTTTTTTTATATATATTTTCTGTTTTTACAGTAAACCCAAAATTGTACCTGTCAAATGCAATTTCAGGAGGCCCAATTCACAGCAAATAAACATTTTATTATGATTTCAAGCAGTTTTAATGATAATAAACATCAAATAATTGATTTATATATTATAAAGAACAATCAACAAATGAATTCAATGTTCGTGTTACATAGAAAATGTAAAAAATGTTAAAAATGTTTCTAAATCCTAGGCCTGATCTCTAACTCGGAGATAAAATTGTGACCACTGAATCCGCAATGCTTTTAATCTCTCAGGCTCCAATGGTCTAGGGTCGTTAAAATACTACATGATTAAATAAATCATATTAAGTTAATAATGTAATACAAATTATAAATAAACCGATTTTCTTTGAAATAAACTTACCGCTTCCCAATTATTTCTAAAACTTCCTAAAATGATGGTGGACATCCAGTGCATGACATAGTAGCCGCACTCAGTAGTTCCTTTTTGTCTATTACACTAAATACATAATGAAATTTGGATATTAATTAAACAACTAGTGTACAGACACTATTATAAAATATGCTTTCTACATCGGTTATTTATGACTTTCAACATCGGTTTTTGAACCGATGTTGAAAGTACCGACGTTGATAGTATTATCGTTAACATCGGTTTTTGAAAAACCGTTGTTAACGTAAAATTACCAACATCGGTTATATAAATAACCGATATATAACCGATGTTGCTAATATGAATTACACCTAGAAAATGTATATTAATGTTGAAAGTTAACATCGGTTTTTACAAAAAACCGATGTTAACGAATGTGTTACTATTGACAGTTAACATCGGTTGTTATAAAAAACCGATGTTAACGGATGTGTTATTATTGACATAAAAAACCGATGTTAACGAATGTGTTACTATTGACAGTTAACATCGATTTTTTCAAAAAAACCGATGTTAACGAATGTGTTATTATTGACAGTTAACATCGGTTTTTATAAAAAAATCGATGTTAACAAAGTTAAGATCGAGTTTTTCAAAAAACCGATGTTAACAGATGTGTTACTATTGATAGTTGACAACGGTTTTTATAAAAAAATTGATGTTAACGAATGTGTTACTATTGACAGTTAACATCGGTTTTTATAAAAAAATCGATGTTAACGAATGTGTTACTATTGACAGTTAACATCGGTTTTTTCAAAAAAACCGATTTTAACGAATGTGTTATTATTGACAGTTAATATCGGTTTTTATAAAAAACCGATGTTAACGAATGTGTTACTATTGACAGTTAACATCGGTTGTTATAAAAAACCGATGTTAACAAAGTTAACATCAGGTTTTTCAAAAAACCGATGTTAACGGATGTGTTACTATTGATAGTTAACATCGGTTTTTATAAAAAACCGATGTTAACGAATGTGTTACTATTGATAGTTAACATCGGTTTTTTACAGAAAACCGATGTTAACGAATGTATTGTTATTGACAGTTAACATCGGTTATTTTTATAAAAAAACCGATGTTAACCCACGTTAACATCGGTTTTTATAAAAACCGATGTTGTTTTCAGGAATTTTTTTTAAATAATGTCTATGTTTTTACAAAAAAAAACAAAATTTAACCTGTAAATTTAAAATCAGACCACACAGCACACAACATATATCATTTGCATTCAGTTTTCAAATAGATTTTAGCAAAAAACTAGCTATCAACAAAGGTTGTTCAATGTTAAGATGAAACAACAATTGTAAAAAATGTAATGTAAAGTACGTAAACTAATCAATTAAGCTAAAGTTACATAGTTGTGTAACATCCTATGTTTGATTTCTAACTTTTAGATAATACTGTGCTCACTGTATGCGAAGTGCCTTGAATCTCTTTGCTTCCAATGGTCTAACTTCATTAAAATACTGCATGATCAAATAAAAAAATAAATTAATGATGTAATAAAAATTATAAAAAAACCAAATTTGTTTGTAATAAACAATTACCGTCTCCCAATTATTCCTGAAAGATCCTAAGATTATCGTGGACATCCAGTGCATCACGTAGTAGCCACATTCAGTGATTCCTTTTTGTATATTACACTAAATACATAATGAAATTTGGATATTAATTAAACGTTAACTACAATTAGTGTACACACACATAAAATATATATAAGTAGAACTTTTATTTAAATCACGTACCTTAACAACATTCCACCTAGCAGCAGCCTTGGATTTCGGTTGTGGAGTATCATCAAGTCCTTTCAAAGCACTAGTGTTGAATATGAGGAACATTAAAATATTGATGTTGTTGAGTTATGCCAATGAAAATGTATTGAAAACAATACTGACCTGTTAATTATTCCCTTAAGGTAGTTGTCTGGCCTGTTATGTAAAGAACAAAACCAGACAACTAGGTTTTCTTTAGGCAGAATGACGACCATTTGCCAGTGTCCGCTGCAGTAGAGACGAATATGGGCTATTGTAGTAGTATAGATTATTTAAATTCAATTATTGTGTTTGACTTACCCATTCAGATAGGCTCCAAGGTAAACATCTCGTTTTGAACTCTGTATCCAACTCTTGATGTAACTTTCAGATTCAAATTGTGATTGCCCAGATCTCTGAATGGACTGTGGCTCGAGGAATCCATACACATCAGAATTCCCCGCTCGCACACTTGTCTCGGTCAGATGGCTGTGTTGTTAAGTCAAAGTTAATTATGTATGAATTTAAAACAATTACTTTGGTAATTAATAGTAATCTAAAATGACTTACAGAATCCACAACTGTATAACAGATATGCTGAGACATTGACCACCGTGTGCAATTTCAGAGAGATCTTCATGCTTTATATACAACGGGAAGTTTTGATTAAACACCCTGAATATGGTAGCATCCCACATAACCTGGAGCGGCTTCAAAAACAGTTGTGGGATGGTCAATGTCATCAGGTACAGGGGATCGTCGACCTCTTCATCCGGGCTTTCTAGAGATTTTGCTGGAGACACAGCTGCCTGTTGATAAAACATAGTTAATTAGCAAGTTTTGATTACAGTGAACAAAATAATTGAAAAAAAATAAACATATAATCAGAGTAAAATACCTGTTCTGATAAACACTTCACAAGATGTGTTGGTCAAGCAAGGAAGGTGTTAAGTGTCTACCCCACTAAGGTAACCTCGTCAGTGGGTACAGGAACGAGAGCCTCTGCATCTTTAACCTCCTCAACATCAACCTTGACTTGACCATGCAACAAAGGGATGTTGTGAACTGTTGTGGATCCCTCATAAAGTCTTCTTAGGGCAACCAGGCGGGAAGGATTTTCTTCAATATATAGCCCGCATTTTTTTAAATCACCTGTCCCTAGATTGTTCCCTGAGGGAGCAACACAACTCTCTTTTGTGCTGACACGAGGACCTGAGGGACCAACCTCTGGCTCTGGAGGTAGTGCAAGTCCCTGTGATTGCATCTGAGACTGAAACTGGGACTGCATCTGGCTGAAGGATTCCATCATCTTTCGAGTCACTTTTTCTGTAATTGACTCCTGTTAACATCGGTTATTTAAAAATCGATGTTGCTAATAAATGTTAACATCGGTTCTCCAATAACCGATGTTAATGAACTTCGTTAACATCGGTTTTCACAAAACCGATGTTAACGTATACACGGTATTTACAATTATGCCACCGCGCATATGTTAACATCGGTTTTTTTAACAACCGATGTTAACACACCGATGTTGAATCCGTTTTTGTAGTAGTGGTGCACTCTTATTTTAACATAATAAAGAGATCAATTACACTAAAATGTCCAACTACTCATGAATGATACAAACTTTGAGGTTTTTAAGAAAGGATATACCTACTTATAAGAAATATGTGTAAATATAGATTTCTAAATTGTAACATAGTCATGCATAATTCATATATATTTTTTATAATTTCATTTGAAATTCTACTTTCATTCTAGAAGTTGCTTTTCTGGTAAGCAAAGAAGGTCAAGGTTTCCCTCAGCATTTATAGACAAGGACTCCATGCCAAAAATGTCTCTACTAATTGAAGAAAAGACAATGAGATCAGGGAAAGGAAGATCACAATCCCTTCCAGTAAAAAGATTATATTTGGTATATACAGTTGGCCATTTTCAAACAGACCTTTACAAAGTACAAATGCCCAGTGAGAAAGTGTATCAATCTATAACCTAATTTATGCATCAGGGATGAAAATCATGCAGTCATCATAAATGTCACTTGTTATAGTGTGATCAACTGAGTGAAGAGGTAAACTTAAGCTATGCTAACCATGTGTGCAACCACATGCATAAAATCTTATCAAAGGTTTCAAATGTGGACATTCTCTCACAATTGTTTACTGTGTAATTTCATTTTAGTTCTGATCCTTTTCTCTATATCATTATTGTTTTACTTTGCTGGAAAATGTAGGATGAACCAAAAGTAATACCTGAAGTACCTTCTCTAATGAATTAATAAATTTTATTTTAGTTTCCTAATATATTTTTTATTTTATGTTAAGTTTCTAATAAAATAAAAAATTATTTTTCATTTTTGTTTTTTGTTTTAATCCTTCTAATATTTGCAATTTTGTCCCTAAAATTTGACGATGATTTCTTATTAATCCATATTAAATATTTATCAAAGGAGCTCATAGAAATGAACAAAAATTATAAAAATAAATATATTTAAAGAATTAAGACAAAATAAAAACAACTAAAAACAAATTTTTTTTATTAAGGACGCAAAAAAAAAATAGTGACTCAATAAAATTTATTAATTTACCAGAGACTTAGTATAATTAACCTTATTATATATTTATTATTAATATTTCAATTATAAATTATATTATTTCTAAATAAGCTAGTCTATTAACCCCTTTGGATTTTCTAAAAGCCCATAGTTTAGCCTACTTTACTATAAATATTTTTTATTAATAAAATATGAATTCTTTACTGAATAGGTTAAGTCAAATCAGATTGATCTTAAAATAATGTAGGTTGTAAGTAACTCCTTGATGAGGAGCATATTGTATTTTCTTTCCTAAATGTAATAAATAGAAATAAAAAATATTCTAAATACACTCTATGCATTTTGGTGGAGATTTTATCAATTTGGTGCATTCCACAAAATACATTTTCAATTCATGATATTGACTGTAAAAAGAAAAATATTAGGGGTATGACATACAACATTAAGCTTTACGATTAAATTTTTGTATAGGGTTCAACTTCTGATAGGGTTTGTCAGATTTGCATTCATTAGCAAAGCGATTCTTAGATAGTAAAAACAAAATTAAATATAGTACGCATAACAAAAATATATTTAAGCATATATATATTTATCAACAATTTTGAAAAAAAAAAACAAACCAATTATTTTGTTTAGTCAGAGTGTTAACCTGGTTGTTGTTTAGTGTAGGTGTCCGATATACTTGGTCCTCTGCCGTTTGTAGTTGCTGCTCCTTCTATCTGACAATTAACAATTGCTTCTTACAAATCAGTAAGTTAAGAGAAGAGATCTCAACAGTTTGTAAAAAAATTAATTTATAAGGTAAACCCCTGATATGTACTAACCAAAGCAACCATAACTTTAGAATTACACCTTTCAAACTTGAATGATGAAGTTATTAGAAGTTCACAAGTACAAAGGATCAAATTGTTAGCAACTTGAAACTTTCATACGGAACTTTATAATGATCATTTTAAGGGACCAAAACAACAAAATTTGTCACACACCGAAATGTACATTATATTTATTAAATAATAAAAAAATTTGAAACACACATACAACATATGGCTGTAAGGTAATTCAATATATGACACAAAAACATCTGCATATGCCTTTTCAAATTAACACATTAAGGAAGCAATTGTGTATAAAAGAAACTGTGTTTTTGTTTGCAATGTCTAATAGTAATTCCACATTAGGGAGTGCTGATTGTGGTGGGGTTTAGTATACAACACGTTTACAGGCATGTGTCACCTCTATTCTCTGTCAATGGTATGATTTGTAACACAAAATTTCATATATGTATATGTATCGGCTATAGCATACTTCAACTATATAGCCACTGCAGCTGGTAGTTTATGTTTAGCAGGTTAGTTGCCTAAAGTAGATGATGAAGTAGCTATTAAGACAGCCATGGATGGATTAAGGAAGGGACCTGAACTGAATTTTTTCGAAGAAATTGTCAAAAATGTATTGGTTACCATTGCATTCAATGTTCAAATGTGTCATTCAAAGAAACCAAAGCAAAACTGCCAATTCATGCAGAATGGGGGGATGGCAGCCTAAATGAAGAACATAAGTTTTGAATGGTACTAGAACAAAGGTCCTTAAATATGGTAGTAGGGTGCAAGTCATTCTGCCAATTCCTACTACAATGCATATTTCTTAACATATAATGTTACTAATACAATGTTTATTATGGAAAAAGTTTATATTATTTTACTATATAAAAAACAGGCCTGCTTAATGTGGCTAACAAACTTTTCTCAATTACAAAAAATAAATGTTAAAAACAATGTATGTACTTAACTTATAAGCTATAACATTTGTCTTCTATATATATGAGTTATATATGTAGCAATTGAATAAAGCATTACAATGTATTACTTGGGTAGTATATTTTTATTGTCAAATAAATTTGACGAGTTTTATTAAATTCTCATTAGTAATTGATTTTTTTCCCTAATTCCTACTAAGAAAGAGGCATAAGTTATTTAATGGGGCTCATAATATTTAATGAATTACACTAGCATTTCTTTTCTAAATATGAGTTGTGTAGCAAAACAGGAACGCCGAATTCAACCTCATGCCTGTCTCTCTGACTTGAAGGCAATTTTTTGCAATGTACAAACGTGAGGAACGAGCATCTGAGTCAAAGCTGATCAGAAGACAACTCAATTCTGGACCACCATTATCATCATTCATGACTTAGTGAAGCTAAAAGTGATCAATATAGTCATTGAATATATATATATATATATATATATATATATATATATATATATATATATATATATATATATATATATATATATATAATATTATTTTATGTCATCTTATACAAACTAAAGTTACTATGCAAAATTGAAGACTCATCTTAATGTCATAATTAAATATCATAATATATATTGAACTAATTGTAGGAGAATAGCTCCTCTCCTTGTGTATTTATTTGCACATATATAAAACATTATCATAGTTACATTTTGTCTTTTATTTCATCATTAAACGAATCCAAAGATTCATAAGTTTCGGTGTTTTTTGGGAACTGTTGAAGAGTCATGTTTTTATCAAATGAAACTTAAAACAAGTATTCCAGATCCGAGTCATCCGAATAACGGTTACACTGCATCATGAACCATGCCACAAATTTCTAACACCTCACAATCCAAATCCATATTTGCCTCCATTGATCATTCTCCACTCTCACCTTCATCTTGCCAATTATATGCCTAACTCAATGGAAAACAAACATGTAGCTGTCTTTGCTTTCCCCTTCGGCACCCACTTTATGGCTCTCTTAAACCTTGTCCTCAAACTAGCTCAAGCCACTCCAAACTGTTCATTCTCATTCATTTGCACACAGAAATCAAATGCAACACATTTCAACAGACCCCACATCCCCAACAACATCAAGGCCTATAGCATAAGTGATGGAATCCCAATGAGTCACGCACAACTAGCCAATCACCCAATTGAAAAAGTAAACCTTTTTCTCAAAACTGGTCCTCAGAACTTGCAAAAAGGTATACTATTGGCGGAGGCAGATACAGAGAGTCACTTGCATCATTGCTGATGCTTTTGTAGACTCTTCTCTCCTTGTGGCTCAGAGCCTCAATGTTCCTTGGATTGTATTTTGGCCTCCCATGTCATGCTCACTCTCTCTATACTTTTACATTGACTTAATACGCGATTGGATTTCCTTCCTGGGTTGTCTAACTTTGGTGTCAAAGACATGCCGCAGGATCTGCTCATTGTTGGAGAAAGAGAGACAATGTTTTCAAGGACACTGGTTTCCTTGGCTAAGGTGCTGCCTCAAGCCAAGGCTGTAGTTATGAATTTGTTTGAGGAATTGGACCCACCTTTGTTTGTTCAAGACATGAGATCCAAATTGCAGTCTTTGCTTTATGTTGTTCCACTTCCCTCTCCTTTGTTGCCACCATCTGACACAGATTCTAGTGGATGCCTTTCATGGTAAAACACCAACAGTTCTAAATCGGTGGCTTATGTTTGCTTTGGGACTTTGGTGGCACCGCCTCCACACGAGCTTGTGACGGTGGCGGAGGCATTGGAAGAAAGTGGGTTTCCATTTCTGTGGTCTCTCATGGAAGGTCTGATGGATCTTTTGCCAAATGGGTTTCTTGAGAGGACCAAGATGCGAGGGAAAGTTGTGTCTTGGGCTCCACAATCCCAAGTTTTGGCACATGATTCGTCAGGAGTTTTTGTTTCTAACTGTGGAGCTAACTCAGTGACTGAGAGTGTTTGTGGTGGGGTTCCTATGATCTGCAGGCCATTCTTTGGTGATGAAGGGGTGGCTGGAAGATTGATAGAAGATGTTTGGGAGATTGGGGTGGTAATGGAAGGAAAGGTGTTCACAGAAAATGGAGTGCTTAAAAGCTTGAATCTGATTCTGGCGCAGGAAGAGGGAAAGAAGATTAGAGACAATGCTCTTAAGGTGAAGCAGACTGTGCAAGATGCAACTAGGCCTGAAGGACAAGCAGCACGGGATTTGAAGACTTTGATTGAAATAATTTCTACTACATCTTAATGTATGGCACAGTTAATTGGTTGTAATAATTTGAGTTGCAATATTAAATTAACCCAAATGAAAAAAAAAAGGAATAGGTACAATAGCATTATAGATACCAGCATTAATAAATTATTAAGAGTGGTTTAGTTTAGTTTTTTTCTTATAGAGATTACATGTACTTTTAAAGAGAGAATCTTTGCTCAATTCAAATTTGTTAGAGTTTATATTTCGATAATTTCCATTAAATCCCACTTTTATGACCTGAGGTTGTTGGTACCCTATCAACTACTAAAACATTCCTATTAAGAAAGACTCATGCAACAAACTAAAGATAGACAATTAATGTCACTAGAACAGTATGTTGAGGTTAAACCCCTGATAAGATGAATTTTTAATGATAAGACAATTTCAAGTCTGTCGAACTTAAGTTACTAATGATTTGTTTTGAGAATGTGATTATAAGAACATGAATTTATTTTATACCATGGAACATCAAGCTGGAGGTCAATGAAACTAAAGTATGCAAGTGTCCAAAAGCTTAAAAGGTACGATGATTTCTCATTACAAGCAAGGCCTGTTAGAAGGACAATTGTTAGAAGCATACCAAATTGAGCATACCCTCAAAAGATCAAAATGCAATCAGACCAAAAACTGTGTATGATCATAAATATGATCGGGATGAATTTCACCTAAAAGGTAGCAAGCCTAGAATCTGCATATGATTAAAAGCTCCATCAGAATATGTAAATTGAATAAGAACTAATATGAACGTATCTACATTGTTTTGAAGCAATAAATTGCTATATCAGAAGCAGCATGCTTAAAACTGAAGTGAAATGTCTTCCAGAAATAAGAATCTATCCTAGAATTTCAAGTACTGATTGAAACAAAGCGAAACAAAAAAGACAAAAAGACTGATGTACAAGCACTACTACAGCTATTCAGAAGCAGTTTGAGAATCATGAATATGAAGCTTTAGAAGAAAAATTCTTGATCAATTCCAAAAATTGTCAAAGAATGTGCCTTGGGAAACCTAAGTCAAAACTGCTTGTCAAAATTCAAAGTCAAATACAATTTATAGATAAGGATTTTGAAAAAGGACCAAAGGTGATTTCAGAAGTGATAAAAGACAAAAAAAGAAAAAAGTCAATACACAATTGTATGAAACAGGCAACTCATACTACTTTCGAAGACCATTTGGTCACAAACAACTATTTTGAAGCCAAAGAGCCTACAAGTAGATTCACATTCGAAGTGTTCATTGCAAGGAAAGAAATTAAAGCAACATATTTTCATACTTATTTTCTCCAAAAGTTTAGATAGTTTATCCAATTAACTTTTCTAAAACTTCATTACTCTCATAATTTCTTCTAAACATAAGCTATTTATTTTTAGTTAAGAATTGTTATATAAAAATTGTTTGATTCAACATTTCTTTTTTAAAAAAATTGAATCAAATACTATCTAATTAAAAAGAAACACCTATGTACCTACAGGTCATAAACTCAGTAGGTACTCAACACACATGTAATATACTCGAGCAAGACCAAACGCATGATCCCCACTAAAGGAGTATAGCACAAACTGATGAGGAGCAGTTACTCAGTTGTAACCTCCTCCCTTAACTCATATACTCACATAAAGAAAAGAAAATTTACATCTTATTCATTCTCATACACATAAACATCTCTAACTTAATTGATTTGATTTAAAGTTTTTTGATAGGTACTTCCACTGTGTTTTAAAAAAGGAAATCGGAGATCATATAACACTAGATGAAGGAGAAGATCGAATTATTTTGGCTAATGAATTTGTTAACGACAACCTTAAATACTACTTTTAAAGCATTTATCACAAATATAATTTATAATCAAAGAGCAGAGCATTATTTTACATTATCAATCTAGTCTAATTGGTTTCCTAAAAGTATATAATAATTAAAATTTACTAATAATTATAAAGAGCAGAGCATGTACTATTCTACACTCCTCCCATTAGATATCAATGCCTACTGCAGACATCCTGAGGTCTCAAAGCAGCCAAGGGAAATTAAGTAATATTTTGACATTTTCCCATCTTTTAAGAAATTATTTGAATCTTCAACTATTGCCAAGTTCTTAGGAAGTTCATAATGAGGAAAATAGAATGGTAGGGATGGTGCTTCCAAGTTCAGAATATCTCAACTTCCTTACATATTAGATGGACAACAGAAAAACATCAAACCAAAATATAAAGTACTCTTTCATGAATAAAACAAACAACGCATGCATAAACAAAACAGATAAAATAGAAACAGGGAATTTGAGTTCACACAAAATATAGTTTGTCTTTCAGGAAATTATATGGAAACTGAAAGCCAGGTATCTTCCATACTTACTCTGAAAGTCAAAATGTATCGCTCAACATAAATAACCTACTAAGTGTAGAGCTGAGGCGGAGAAAACAATATATCCCAGTTAATGACTCCAACTTCATTCAGCAAAAGAAATAAATAACATTGAGATGGAAAAGGCACACAAATGATTGAATTGAAAAACATAACATGAACAACATCAACGGCGAATTAAAGAGGAATACAGATTTAATACCTCACGGTAATTAATAGTAATTCCTCAATTTGAGGTGATTTAGTTATGTAGTTTCCGCAGAGCTTGGGGAACGATTCTAGGGTTTTGACTTCAACAGTTTCAGATTATGATTTTTTTATGAAGAAAACGAAGGGAGGAGGGCAACACAAGACATTGATGATCATAAAAGAGCAGAGGTCCGATCATAGACCTGTGACTGCCACATAGAAGTTCACACATTCTCTCCTAGGAAGCTACAAAGATCCCTAACTCTCACTCATGCAGAGATTGAAAATGAACAAGTCATAACAAATTATACAAAACACAAAACTTGGTCTGATCCTTGATGGCTTCTAAACTTCAACTAACTTAGCATGGTCTCTAAATGCAACTCAATGTGTGCGACCAAGGGTGCGCGAATGTTCCTATATATAAAAATTTTGTAAATAGAGTTAGGGTTTTCGACATTACCTGTTTGACGACCTGTGTTAGGGTTTGCGGTAGTGCCTGACTTTGACAGACAAAATGTGTGCGACCTCGAGGTTCAGCGTGCGCGAGCTTTAGGGAAAGAGAGTTCAGGGTGCGCGAGCTTTAGGGAAAGAGGTTCAGGGTGCGTTTGACGGTGCAGGAGGTGCGAGGGTTCAGCGAAAAAGGTTTAGGGGAAGAGGTTCAGGAGGCGCGAGGGTTCAGCAAAACACAGTGAATGCCTGAGGAACCAAGCAGCATTTATATAACCATATCTACGACGGTCGTAGGTCAAAACCGCTGTTGACTTAATTTTTTTCAATATTCTAAGGCGGTTGTTTACAAAAGGACTTTGTTAACAAAAGGACTTTAACGTTGGTTTTATGAAAACTGATGTTAACAAAAGGACTTTGTTAACATCGGTTTTTTAAAAACCGATCTTGTGTGTATCTCTTAACTTCATTTTTGACCAAAATTGATGTTGGTTGACGTGCGTTAACAATGGTTAATAAAAAATCTAATGTTGTCAAATTTTCTAAAACACATAGTGTCTTGCCCTCTAGCTGCCTCATTCTTCTCTCAATGTCATGAACCCTAATTAGGTAAGAATCTCTACACATTTCATGATCAGGCTCCCTTCGATAATCCTGCCACAGAACCCAAAGCCTCATAGTCACCGCCATAGGTCCTCCCACCCTAACGCCTCACCGTCCCTTCCTCACCCTGACCCACAACATCTTGTACCAGCAACTCGCATACAAAGCCAACGCCTCCATCTACACGTGCTTCATTTCCCCTTTCTTAAACAGTAATAAAGAGGTCCAAACTTTCTCCGCAACATCATATAGATTTCAAGTCTTCATGTAGGTGCCAAATGAGTCAATTCAGAAATGGCACTTCGCAGAGCCTAGTTAAGGTTTAGCATATAGCATAAAGTCTCTGCATGCAATCCTCAAAGCGGAACTTGATGCACCCTTCACAGTAACAAGTTGAGCAGCCTAGGCAAGTTGAAGAACGAGAACAGCCCCTGCTTGCGTGAACAGATCATTAATTAGAATTGATATTTGAGCAGATCTCTCAACCAGAATATAGCTTCTTATAGTATTCAAGTTTACTGTATGCAATATAAGCTAGCGTGAGTCACTTTTCAATCTACATACGGTTTGGCTTGGCCCAAAGCTAACATACAAGAGTCCCAATATTTGGACGTTCAAATTGTACATACACCTTGATTTCTCTTTATCCTTCTTTCATGTCATACCATTAATCACATCAGTCATTTATCTCTCCATCTCTGAGTGCATGGATGACCATCCGACATAAAGTTGTTCATAACAAGTGGTCTTGACTCTAAGTTATAGATAAGCTGATGTTGTTAATTACTTGGAAAAAGAATGTTGTTGCAATAATTAATTATCCTACCTTACTAAAGCTGGATTGTCTCTAGTTGAAGGTATTAGTGATTTTTAGTAAAATATCAATTATCACTCATCCTTTTTGTCTCTCTTGCTCTTATTGACACATCCTGAGTCCCCAGTATCTTTTTCCAACATATAATGTGTTTTGCAAGACTAAGTACCAACTACATTCACAAGAAAATACTAATCATGCATGAACTTGAATATCATGTAGCTTGAGTTGGGATTGAGCAACTTACTTTTGATAAGGCCAATGAGAACAAGTGCAACATTTATTGTTTAAAGCATCATGGTAGTTCTTAATGTCTGGTGTGCTCTTGAGATGGAACCTGCGCTCCTTCCCACATCTCGTGCAACGTAGGAACTCATCCCTGTGAAAGTTTTGTTTCCACATTGCAGAGTCTTTCCGGTTAGCCACATTTGTCTGGTGTGTGTAATATTTTGTATGAGGTGTCTTCCAGAGTGGAACTTTGTCTTCGTCTTTGCAATGAACCCAGATGTTTCTCTTCCACCTTCCTCTCCCTTCCCTTTAAGCATGTTTCTCAAATGCTTCTAGAGTGACATTCAATAACTATTACAAACAAACATGTTTCCACTAACTTCAGTGTTCTCCTTGTTTCCACCAACAAATAATGCACAGGATCCAAATTATATCATGGGAGGAATTTCACCCTTGGACCTTAGAGGAAAACTAATTATAATCCTTATAAGTAAGAGTGGATAACATAATCTCATAAAAAAGTGTGGATAACATAATGTGAAAGGTTGAGTGCATAATGTAAATTAAATTAATTTTTTACACTCACAATTTATCTTCCGTAACATTAGCAACTATAACTATTTTGATATTATTTGTACAAGTTGAGTATCTACTATATTCTTTAATTAACTACTTTGATGAATGATAATTGGTACTATTGAGTTTTAACGCTTTTTAAATGTATAGGTAAAACAAACACTGCAGAATATAATAAAAGAAAAGTGATGTGATGATTAAAAAAAAGAAAAACACACTAACCTTGTGCTATATTCTTGAATTTCTTCTTTTCGCCTGTAGTCAAAGAGGGAAAGGAAACCCTTAATTTTAATTTTCTACTCTTCCAAAATTTCTTACATAATCAATAAAGTCTAGTAAAATTAAATACACCTCAAATTATACATGTGTTTCTAAAAGAACAAAATATCTCTTGAATACATGGAATTAAATTGCCTTTTGAAATCATATCAAAACATGAGACACTTAAGCAAAAGAATTGATTTCAAAGAAAATCACACTAACCTTTCGTAATATTCTTGAGTTCTTCCTCTATCTCGATTCTTAGACTTCTCTCCTGTTGAGGTGGAACGCCTCTAACGAGATCGAGAGAAAGGAAACCCTTAATTTTATTTTTCACTTCTTACAAAATTACTTCGATAATCAATAAAATCCACTAAAATTAAATACACATCAAATTATAACTATGTTTGTAAAAGAGATAAATATCGCTTGAATGCATAGAATTCAGCTACCACTTGAAACCATATGTAAACATAAAACAGTTAAGCAAATTAATCGATTTTAGAAAAATCACACTAACCGTGAGTTATATTTTCATCTTCTTTCTTTTTCTCATTTCCTTGACTTGTCTTCTGTTGGGTTGAATCACCTGTTGTCATATGGGGAAAGAAAATCCTTAATTTTATTTTTCAATCCTTCCAAAACTACTAAATATAAAACAAAAAAATTAAATTGGAGCCCTAAGTTCATGACTGCACAATGAGATGCATGCAAATTGACTATAGGTAGTCCAGATTCTTCTTCGGCCATTTGATTTAGGGATTTTCGTATGGATTGTTTTCTTCTCAAATCTGAATCCCAAAAAAGCCAAAGAAATAATAAGTAAATACACTCTTAGTTTCTTCATAGTTTAAAAAATAATAAAATAAATGTGTTGTGATGATCATAAAAGAAAGTATATTAATTGTCACTTATTAAATGAAATTTGGAAGTAAGTGATAAATATTTTTCCATAAAATACAAATCACATTAATATGTTTTCATATTAAATTTATATTAAAGTGTTATAAAAAATAATAAATGTTTAAAACACAATTGACCAAGTGTATCGGACACTATTTGAACGTCATCCTAGCTACATACAATGAGATGTTGATCATAATAAATATTAAAATAATTGAGAATGTATTTTGGTAAAAGATAATTAGGTGACGATCAAATACTTCTCTTAAAACTAGATGCTGAAAATAAAAAACAAGAAGTTATGTGTTCATTATGATAAAGGATTTGTCTCTTCATGACTAACTGTCTTCTTTTCAGAGATAATTAAAATAATTTTTTATTATTTAATAATACTCATTAATCATATAAATGCTTAAATTCAACAAAAAAAAAACACAAAGAGTCACATAACTCTTGTAATATTCAAGCATCTCTTAATTACATCATTAGTTAATACTTTTATTTTCATGCATAAATTTAGTTCTTTTTAATAATCAAATTAATTGATATTAAAAATGTATGTCAATCAATTGTTATATTACCTGAAATCTCTATAGTGACCAAGCATCCCTTAATCATCTATCTATAACACACATTGATTAATTTACAAAATAAATTAGGGAGGCGTCGTGTGATTGACCAACACTGCATGAGGGTTTTTGTATTTAATAGAAAAAGTTGAATGTGCAAAATTAAATAGAACTAAAAAAGAAAATTATATTTAATAAGACCACATTTCTTTAATCCTATAAATTTATAGTTTTCAGTATGAAATGGAATATGAAATTACTTTATCTTTATCATTATCTTTAGATATACAAAAGAAAGAATATGTGGGTAGTTGCAGAAATATATTTTGTAGCTTTTGATGAGGAATTGAATGGAAAAAAGTCAATATGGTTGTATTAATAGAATTGATTGACCGAAAAAACCGATCGTGATTATAAATACAAAAGCAATTAATGTAACCAATCATGATTATACTCTTTTCACCCAATTCATTTTGCACCCGTTGAAATACAATGGTAAGTGTAGCATAATCTTTTGAAGGAAAAAATTACACAAAATTTTACTTTTATGCGTCTTTTGAATCTGTAGGTATATTGTATATCACGAATTTAATTATATATTTTTTATTTCTTTAATCATATTATGGTATATTTATTGTCGTTTCTAAAGTCAAACTATTTTTTATTGCTTAAGGAATATGTTCAACATTAGCATTATTATTAGCCATTTAAATGTGACCTTCCAACCTTCCAAACTGAAACTATAAAAGTCATATAAAATATATTTTCTATGATTAAAACATAATTAATTAAAAAAATATTACTAAATCCTCCGTTAGAGTTGATATTATGTCAAAATATAAATTTAAATTACAAAATTAATTATTAACGCTAAATTATTTATAATATTAACTAATAAAAAGAAAATAAGGAGAAATTAACTTATTTATACTCTATTTGTAACTAAACAATCATAAATTATTTTTCTCTATATTCTTTAAAGAAAATAAATTCATTGATAATTGAATAGTAATAAAAAATTCTAAAGAGCATTTGATAGTAATATAATATTACATATCAACATAGATTAACTTTCACCTTCATCTCCTTTTTCGAACCCATTTTTTTCATATGTTTGTCTTGCTTTTTACATATCACTTGGGGTAAATTAAATTACACTTGGACACTTTGAGATTGAAAATATAGAGCAGAGAAGAGAGGTTAGATCATCTAATTATTCTCATGGAGTAGATGACGAGTATGAAGAGGATGAGGGAGGATGGAGGAATGTGAGGTATAGGGAGAGAAGAAGTCATAGAAGATATGGAGGTAGGCAAAGAGAGGAAGGGATTGAGGCAGTAAAGGTGAAGATTCCTACTATTGAAGGGACTCGTGATCCGAAAGTGTATCTTGAGTGGGAGATGAAGGTTGAGCAAGTCTTTGCTTGCTAAAACTACAATGAAGAGATAAAGATCAAATTGGTCTACATGGAGTTTGAGGGATATGCCTCAGTATTGTGGAATCAAGTGAGGAGTGATGTTCTGAGGATGAGAAGGCCTTTGATTAATACTTGGCAAGACATGAAGAGAGTTTTGAGAGAGAGATTTGTGAGACCTTATTATGGGAGAGACCGCACAACAAGCTCCAAAGACTATTTCAAGGAAATATGAGTGTGGATGAGTATTACAAAGAGATGGAAATTTCCTTGATTAGGGATCAAATTGAGAATTCTTAAGAGGCCACCATGGCAAGGTTTTTGCATGGTCTCAATAGATAGATCCAAGACATTGTAGAGTTGCACCACTATGCCTCTTTGGAGGATCTCATTCATCAAGCTATCAAGGTGAAACAACAAGTAATGGAAACAAACATACAAGAAGGAGTGAGGATCTTCATTTAAATCTCATGAAAAGGTGCTTCCCTTGGTAAAAATATTTTTAACCCTACTCCTACTTCTTCCAAAGCGAGTTCCATTAAATGTTTTAGGTGTTTGGGAAAGGGTCATATTGTCTCCCAATGGGGAAAATATGCTACATGATTATTGATGGGGGAAATTGCACTTATGTAGCTAGCCAAAGACTGATAGAAAAGCTTGCTTTGAAAACTTTCCCTCACCCTAGGCCTTACAAACTACAATGGCTGAGTGAGAATAGGGAGCTAGTTGTAGATATACAAGTTTTCATATGCTTTTCCATTGGAAAATATGTTGATGAGATACTATTTGATGTAGTCCCTATTGATGCTAGCAATCTCTTACGTGGAAGGCCTTGGCAGTATGATAAGGATGTTGTTCATAATGGTGTCACAAACAAATTTTCATTTGTATAAAGGGAAAAAGGTTACCCTCACACCTATGTCTCCAAGGGAGGTTTGTGAGGATCAAATAAAAAATGAGAGTGAAGAGAGAACAAGAGACTAAAGTGAAACTTTTTAAACATAAGAAACCAAACTAAAACATAGATAAAGTATCTTATTACACAATTTAACTATTATTACTATTTGGATCCTATGCATTATATGTTGGCTACCTTATACCATTATATTAGATCAAGACCAAATCATTAATTTCTCTAAGTAACAAGGGAGAACACTAAAGTGGATGGAAACATTTTAATTTGTAATAATCGTTGAATGTGACTCTAGAAGCGTTTGAGAAGCTTGATTTCAAAGAAGGTAGTGGAAGCACTACTAGAAATATAAGTTTCTACAACACCTATTCTACGATGGTTCTAAGTGGACCACCTTAGAAAATGAGCTTGTTGCATTGTTGTAATTATTGTAATGAAAAATGCCTTTTACAACACACATTCTAAGACGGTTATTGAAAACCGCCTTAGAATGTTATGGATAATAAAATTTTAGACGGGTTTTAGTAAAATACCATCTTAATTCTGCTGAAAAAAAATTAAAACCCTAGCTAGCCTGTAGGAACTCTGTCGTGCGCCTCCATACTCTACCTCGACATCAAGAGAGAGGAAGAAAGCTGAGAAGAAGAAGAAGAAAAGAAAACTCACTTACACACACTCTCTGCACTTGCACATGCACCATTCTCACTAATCACTAGGGTTTATTCATCCATCCATGGAGCTAACTGTTTTCTCTCTCTTCTTCTTCTTGACATTCCACCTTCCCTCCTGCTTCTTAGGTATCTTGTTGATTTCATTCTTCGCTTCGCGATTTCTTCACAATTTTAATTGTTATTTTTATTTATGTTTTCTGTGGTCTAACTCTATTGTCTTTCCTTACATTTCATGGAGTGTGAAGGGTTTTTAGTCGAGTTGAGATGGATGAAGAATGAAATTGAAAAGTGAAGTTTAGAGATGGAAGAAGAAAAAGCAGCGTCACACGGCGACGAGCTGACCTGTAAGGGCGAGAGAGCTGCGATGTTCGAGCAAGGTCTTGGCTTTTCCTCTTCAGCACCAAATGACGACATTCCAAAACCCTCCTCCTCCTTCCTCTCCAAATTCGTCGAAGCCTCCTCCGAGTCGAAGAAGCAAGCGCAGCTCCAATCCATCCACGACAATCTCAAGAAATATCCTTCATTCGAGTCTAGGGTTTTGAGCAGGGATAGGGACAGCGATAGAAGTAGAAGACGAAGCAAGAGCAAAGAAAAACGTAGGAAGAGGAGCAGAAGTGGAGATAGATACAGGGAAACGCGAAGGTGAAGCAAGAGTAGAGAGAGACATAAGGATAGTGAAAGTGGGAGACGGAAAATTGGGTTAGTTTCGTTAATTGTTATTTTCCTTCACTGTGCTCTTTGTTTTCCTGTAGGAGCTACTTTCTTTCGGTGCCGCAAATCTAGGACCAAAGGAAACTTGGGATATTCAGTTATTTTTCTTAATTGTTATTTGTAAGTTCTTACACGGAGTATCCGGTTTTTAAGGAAGGGCATTTCAGAGTTTAAGTTTATTGGTTTCGGCTTTTCTCCTGCGGCCATAGGAAGTAGGGAGTTCGAACTGATATTAGAATGACTATGGATGTGGTTGTTTTTATCAAGGGGGGTGGGGGGGATCCACTTATTTATGCGAGTGGAATAATCTTGTTTTTCAAGGTGGTGGGTAAATTTGATGTGGAGATTATGTGCCATTGTTTTTGTTTCTGCCGAAATCATATGAAACCGAACAATATAAAATGGGTCTCAAAGCAGCTGATGCAATTTTGAAAAAATTTCCAGACCATGGAGGCATACTTTATTATTTTGGTGATTATTTTCTAAGTTTCTCCTTATGGTCAGGGCTCATCTTATTTCCCTTCTTAATTGTTTAAGTAAGTCATGCAAGAAATGCAATGTTAGCCCGTCCCCCCTTCCCCATTTTCTATCAATTATTTCTTATTTGCAGCATATTTTATTTCTTTGGTCATAATTTTAATTTATGTGTCTGTTCCTGTTTCTCGATGATAGAAACTTTATCGATGAAGGGTTTGACATTAAATTGCATGGACCGTAAGTCTGAAGCATACGAACTAGTTTATCAATCTTACAATAGTTGTCTATCAGATGATCAAGCTTTTATTTTTGTTCTGGTACAGAATGACCTTAAAAGTCATGTTTGCCAGCATGTTTATGGTCTCCTTTATCAGTGGATAACATAATCTCGTAAAAAAAGTGCAGATAACATAATGTGAAAGGTTGAGTGCATAATGGAAATTAAATTAATTTTTACACTCACAATTTATGTTCCGTAACATTAGCAAGTATAACTATTTTGATATTATTTGTACAAGTTGAGTATCTACTGTATTATTTAATTAACTACTTTGATGAATGATAATTGGTACTATTGAGTTTTAACGCTTTTTAAATGTATAGGTAAAACAAACACTGCAGAAACTTGACATATTTTAGTTGTGACTTGTCGCAAGCAGCCTTAAACAATGCATGCTAAACCCTGTCATGGTAGTAGAGATTATTTTTACGAGTTAAATATATACATATATGGTCATATGTGAGTATATAGAGTGAATTGAAGGGACTTTTATTATGAGAAAGTGAGATAATCATGATTAATTAAGTATCGGATGAAATCATGCAATATTAAGGTTAAAGATAATGTGACATAACTTTTTAAGAGATTATATAAGCATAATTATCCACATACATGATTATATAATCTAAATTTACTTCTCTTATTTCTTATTACAAATACTATTCTCACTTTATGTATCCCCTTGTGTGATATATTTTTACACAAATATATATATATATGGATGAATTTGTTTAAACTTTTAAAAAAATTAAGATAAGCGTCTCTTATATGAGCATTTTCATACAAAATAGATAGAATTTATTTTTTAAAATATAAAGAGTTTAGACAAATATACTAAAAAATAAAAAAATTACTTATTTTATTAAAATGAGCATATAAAAAAAAATTACGTAATTTATTAAACTGAGTGTTTATTTCAACAAATAATTTGAAAGAAACTACTCATATATTATATTTATAAATAAATAGATTTGTTACAAGAAAACGACAAAATCTTATTATTGGAGATTTATGCGGAAAAATATTTTACACCAACTATGTACATTTTATACAGTAGAATGCTTTTTAAGATACTATAAACATGTTTCAATATATACCACAAAATATTTATTTTGCATTCAATAAATAATTAATAGTTTTCAGTATTTTTTAATGAAATGTTCATCATGGGTTCTCCTATACCGTATATTAAAATTATGTTATGCTTATTTTAAGGTTATATAATGGTTCTAAGGTCCTAAGATGGTTTCAGCGGGGACTCGGGGTGTGTGTGTGTGGTTCTCTGTCAAACCCAGTGGTTTGGATTTATGAATTTATATGTCCAACAGATATGGTATTCCCTGTCTAGTACAAGTCTTGGTATTGGTGACTTCTGTGAGGCATAATGGGACTGGAAAATGGCTTATTTGTGCACCAGTTATTTTATTCACATAACCTAAGAAGCAGGTGGAGTAAATGATAATACTCATTATTAATTCTTAGGTTGACCTCTGAGTGGTATTCATGGTACTTTGAAGCTTCTATCAATTAGATAAGACCCTTAGTAGGGTTGGTGTAACTAAAATGTGTATTGGCTTTTTGTGATGCTCTTTAATAATTTATATGCTAATGATAGCTGGTATCCACTATGGCTTTATAAATCACTTTTATAGTTTGATATGCGGTCAAATTACATTTGTTGAATACAATTCTCTTTGCTGTCAATGCTACCGTTGTATGTTCAAGAATATGAAATCTTAATATGGTTTGACTGTAGTTATTATTTTTCCTTGTGGTGTTTCTCTTCACTTAATATTATTTCCCAGATCTCATTGTTAGAGGAATGTGAGTTTCTTGAGAGAGCTCTGGAGGAGTTGCACAAAAAAGAATCTAAAATTTGATAAATGTAACTAATACATGATATATAACTTGATTCCGAATATGCCTTCCTAGTTTGATAAACTTGTATACAAAGAACAAGAGGTTTCACATTTAGTAAAGCAATGTCACCTAGAAGAAGGTGAAGCTTTGTACCGGGCATGACTTTCCATGAATCCTGATAATTATAGGTGATCTCTGTTGCCACTTATATTTTAGGTTTAAGTATCTCGATTGATTAGTCATTTTCAGGTGTTTTTTTTCTCTGATGTTGTTATTTTTTTGGCACCTTTCTGGGTTCTCAATAAAATTGCTCTATTCATAAAAGTTCCATTTTAATTATTCATTGTGTTTCAAATGGTGAGATTGAGATGAACGCATGTATTCTATTGTATATTTTCATAAAAAAATTACGGGATAGTTTTTGTTGATGTTTTAAAAATCGGACCTATCATTAAACTTCCTATTCCGCTGTTTATACAAACTTATTAACCTTATATGACTGCCATGTTTTTGATATGTTATGCCTTCAAGGCAGCATGCATGTTCATGTATAAGTTGTCTTGGATGTCCGGTTGAAGACTTCCATTCTTTTTCTTACGTATTTTGAGGCTTATGGTTATATGGATTGTTTTTTACTTTTGATTTTGATTGTCTCACAGTAGATGATGATACCAGTTGTACACAAACATGGAAAACTTCTCTCACATAACTTAATGCCTCTTTGAAGGTATAAGTAAAAAACTTATGTCAGTTTTGAACCTCACTTTTGTGTCAAAGTTTGAATGTCCTTAGGAATCACATGCCAGTTCTGCTTAAAGCAATATTCTAATATTTTTTCTATTGATAACTATTTCCTATTGTTACTTATTATACATAATATCCTTATCTCGTCTTCAAACAATTTACAAGTAGTCTTTTGTTAAGGATTTTGATGGTAATAACAATATATATATTCATAAAGAGGAGTTCTCTCAAGAAACTCCAATTTCCTAGTAGTGTCTATTTTTACTTTCTCCTTTTAAAAGTATCTAAGTTTTTAACTTGAGAAATAGCAGAATGCTTTTTGCCTCTGTGTGTAAACCTTACACTGGGTTGGATTGAATGAATACTTTCAATATCTGCCAAGTAACTTTGCTTTGTGTCTTGTTCTTAAAATACAGGATATAATGTACCATGGAAGGCCTTTTTCCAAAATCCTGCTTACCTGTGGGCATATATGCTGAATTCTTTGGTAGTTGGGGTCACTATCACTGTCTATCATATGGCTTTACACATTTTTTAGGTACTGTGTCAGCATTTAATGCTTTATTTTAATTACCACATGATAGTTAATTCTGTCATCATCGTACCGCTTGACTACTTGATTTTTTAAAAATATCTTCAATGTCTAATATTTGGTTAATTTGTGTCAAATTTGTTAAAAAATAAACATGTTTAGTGTACTTAATATGCTTTAAACTAGAAAATATTTGAAAATTTCATATTCATTGCATAAAATTTAATTAATTTCATATTGTCACATGTTTACTATTTGAACCTTATATCAACTCTGTAAATACAAAAAAAAAGTAGCTTCAAATCCAAAAAATAAAAAAAGATAGCATTTCTACATTGGTTTGGACAAGACCCATGTAGAATGCTAACCATTCTAAGACGGTTATGTGTGAAAGACCATCTTAGAATGAAAATTGAAAAATGCAAATGAAAATTTTCACATCATTAATTAGAATTGATATTTGAGCAGATCTCTCAACTGGAATATATCTTCTTAGAGTATTCAAGTTTACTGTATGCAATATAAGTTAGCGTGAGTCACTTTTCAATCTATATACGGTTTGGCTTGGCCCTAAGCTAACATACAAGAGTCCCAATATTTGGATGCTCAAATTGTACATACACCTTGATTTCTCTTTATCATTCTTTCATATCATACCATTAATCATATCAGTCATTTATCTCTCCATCTCTGAGTGCATGGATGACCATCCAACATAAAGTTGTTCATAACATGTGGTCTTGACTCTAAGTTATAGGTATGTTGATGTTGTTAATTACTTGGAAAAAGAACATTGTTGCAATAATTAATTATCCTACCTTACTAACGTTGGATTGTCTCTAGTTGAAGGTATTTGTGATTTTTAGTAAAATATCAATTATCACTCATCCTTTTTGTCTCTCTAGCTCTTATTGACACATCGTGAGTCCCCAGTATCTTTTTCGAACATATAATGTATTTTGCAAGAATAAGTACCAACAACATTCACAAGAAAATACTAATCATGCATGAACTTGAATATCATATAGCTTGAGTTGGGATTGAGCAACTTACTTTTGATAAGGCCAAAGAGAACAAGTCCAACATTTGTTGTTTAAAGAATCATGGTAGTTCTTAATGTCTAGTGTGCTCTTGAGATGGAACCTGCGCTCCTTCCTGCATCTCCTGCAACGCAGGAACTCATCCCTGTGAAAGTTTTGTTTCCTCATTGTAGAGTCTTTCCGGTTAGGCACATTTTCCTGGTGTGTGTAATATTTTATCAGGGTGTCTTCTAGAGTGAAACTTTGTCTTGATCTTCGCAATGAACCCAGATGTTTCTCTTCCACCTTCCACTCCCTTCCCTTAAAGCATGTTTCTCAAATGCTTCTGGAGTGACATTCACGGATTATTACCAACAAACATGTTTCCAGCAACTTTAGTGTTCTCCCTCGTTTCCACCAACAAATAATGCATAGGATCCAAATTAAATTTATAATAATAATAATTTATATTGCTAATAAAATAAAATGAAAAGAAATAGTGATTCTTTCTCACAAATATTTTTTTAATAAAAAAATCTATATATCTGCTATTTATTTGTTTTTTCCAAATTACAAAACAAAACTATTATTTAACCTGTTTTAAATAACAAAAATAAGGCTCTAAAAAATATCAGCTGACTCTGCCATTCCTGTCCCATTATTTTTTTATTGTACAATTATAACAATACAAAATAAAAATACTTTCTTGAAACATTAGAGATCAATTATATTATCGCAAAAAAAAAACCTTGAGAAATTGAGGTGGAAAACTTACTCAAGGCAACACTCACAAGTTATTAATTTTTAGCCTCCCAACATAATCTCCATATTTTTTGTTTGTAGCGCCACAAAGAACCTCAATATAGTCCTCACCTATCTTAAAATCTAGGATCATTTTGAGCTCTTCTTCATCAAATAATATTTTACCATCATCTCCAACCCTAAATTGCTTTCTTCGTTTTGATGGCCTGTTTATTTGATCATGAACATATTTCCAAGCCAAGAATTATGGACAAAAATGAAACTAGCTAAAAATGTTCACTCCCATAATGGTGTAAAATTGTGAACTAGTTATGTGACAATATTATTACACAACAAAGAATAGAAAATCCTCAAGTAGGCATAAAACCATGCATGCTGATATACACATGATAGTAGGGGTAGAATGGCTTAAATGTGAAATTAATTTAATCATTGTGGAGAAAAACTTTTGAAAACTACAAATTATGACAAAAAAATCTTTAAGAAATAATTAGTCACTAAATATTTTCAGAAAGTAACATATGATAAAACATGTAACCTTAAAAGACTAAATTGAGGATTTTCTTTTCAAAATGTTTCTTTATTTATTTATACCAGATACGTAAGTTGGATTTATCTCCATTGTTCTCTTTGAGTTACCCTATGAAAACATAAAACACTTAAGGAAATAATTGATTTGGAAAAATCACACTAACCTTGAGTAATATTGTCGTCTTTGTCTTTTTCTTATTTCCTTGACTTCTCTTTGTTTAGATGGATCACCTATAATCATATGAGGAAAGAAAGCCCTTAATTTTATTTTTCAATCCTTCCTAAATTAAGTAAATGTAAAAAAATTGGTGCCCTAAGTTCATGACTGCACAATGAGATGCATGCAAATTGATTGTAGGTAGTCCAGATTCTTCTTCCGCCATTTGATTTAGGGATTTTGATAAGGACTGTTTTCTTCTCAAACAGGGTTTTCACAATGAGAAAAACATTCAATGTTGTCTAATGTGCCTAATAAACTATGTTGCAAAAATATAATTTATAACCATTTTTTTACATAAAAGGGACACATTAAAAGAAATCAAATCTGAATCCCAAAATAGCCAAAGAAATAATATTTAAAACACTCTTAATTTCTTCATAGTTGAGAATGTAATAAAAGAAAAGTGATGTGATGATTTTAAAAGAAAGTATATAAAGAGAGCTTTCACAAGAAAATAATCTATCAATATAATCTTAGATAATCAATAAAGTTAACCAAAAGAAATACACTTCAAATTATAAATGTTGGTAAAAAAAATATCACTTAAATCCATAAAATTAAATTGCCTTTGGAAACCACGCGAACACATAAAACACTTGTGGAAAATAATTGATTTCCAAGAAAATCATACTAACCTTGCGTAATATTCTTGAGTTCTTTGTTTTTCTGTATTTTTTGACTTCTCTCCCGTTGAGGTGCATCATCTACAATCAGATAGAAAAAGAAAACCTTTAATTTTATTTTCCATCCCTTCTAGAATTACTTAGATAATCAATAAAGTCAACTAAAAATGAATACTCTTCAATTTGTGTCTGTAAAAAATTTATATAAATAACTTGAATGCATAGAATTCAATTTCCTTTTGAAATCATATGAAAACATAAAACATTTAAGGAAAATAATTGATTTCAAAGAAAACACACTAACCTTATGCTATATTCTTGAATTTTTTCTTTATGCCGATTTTTTGACTTGTCTCCTGTTGAGGTGGATCGCTGTAGTCAAAGAGGGAAAGGAAACCCTTAATTTTAAATTTCAACTCTTCCAAAATTGCTTACATAATCAATAAAGTAAAGTAAAATTAAATACACCTCAAATTATACATGTGTTTCTAAAAGAACAAAATATCTCTTGAATACATGGAATTAAATTGCCTTTTGAAACCATATCAAAACATGAGACACTTAAGCAAAAGAATTGATTTCAAAGAAAATCACACTAACCTTTTGTAATATTCTTGAGTTCTTCCTCTATCTCAATTATTAGACTTCTCTTCTGCTGAGGTGGATCGCCTGTAACAAGATCGAGAAAAAGGAAACCCTTAATTTTATTTTTCACTTCATTCAAAATTACTTCGATAATCATTAAAATCCACTAAAATTAAATACACATAAAATTATAACTATGTTTGTAAAAGAGAGAGATATTGCTTGAATGCATAGAATTCTGCTACCTTTTGAAACCATATGTAAACATAAAACACTTAAGCAAATTAATTGATATTAGAAAAATCACACTAACCTTGAGTAATATTCTCATCTTCTTCTTTTTCTCATTTCCTTGACTTGTCTTCTGTTGGGGGTGGATCACTGTAGTCACATGGGGAAAGAAAATCCTTAATTTTATTTTTCAATCCTTCCAAAACTACTAAATATAAAAAAAAAGTAAAATTAGGGCCCTAAGTTCATGACTACACAATGAGATGCATGCAAATTGACTATAGGTAGTCCAGATTCTTCTTCCGCCATTTGATTTAGGCATTTTGTATGGGCTGTTTTCTTCTCAAATCTGAATCCCAAAAAAGCCAAAGAAGTAATAATTAAATACACTCTTAATTTATTCATAGTTTAAAATATAATAAAATAAATGTGCTGTGATGATCTTAAAAGAAAGCATGGTTAATTTGAGAAGTAAACAGTCTATACCAAAATCCCTAAATCAAATGGCCGAAGAAGAATTTGGACTACCTATAGTCAATTTGCATGCATCTCATTGTGCAGTCATGCACTTAGGGCCCCAATTTTTTTTTATATATTTAGTAGTTTTGGAAGGATTGAAAAATAAAATTAAGGATTTTCTTTCCCCATATGACTATAGGTGATCCACCCCAATAGAAGATAAGTTAAGGAAATGAGAAAAAGACAGAAGACGACAATATTACTCAAGGTTAGTGTGATTTTTCCAAAATCAATTATTTTCCTTAAGTGTTTTATATTTTCATATGGTAACTCAAAGAGAACAATGGAGATAAATCCAACTTACGTATCTGGTATAAATAAATAAAGAAACATTTTAAAAAGAAAATCCTCAATTTAGTCACTTAAGGTTACATGTTTTATCACATGTTACTTTCTGAAAATATTTAGTGACTACATTATTTATTCAAAGATTTTTATGTCATAATTTGTAGTTTTCAAAAGTTTTTCTCCACAATGATTAAATTAATTTCACATTTAAGCCATTCTACCCCTACTATAAATGTGTATATCAGCATGCATGGTTTTATGCCTACTTGATGATTTTCTATTCTTTGTTGTGTAATAATATTGTCACATAACTAGTTCACAATTTTACACCATTATGGGAGTGAACATATTTTAGCTAGTTTCATTTTTGTCCATAATTCTTGGCTTGGAAATATGTTCCTGATCAAATAAACAGGGCTATCAAAACAAAGAAAGCAATTTAGGATTGGAGATGACGGTAAAATATTATTTGATGAAGAAGAGCTCAAAATGATCCTAGATTTTAAGAGATGTGAGGACTATATTGAGGTTGTTTGTGGCGCTCCAAACAAAAAAATATGGAGATTATGTTGGGAGGCTAAAAATTAATAACGAATGTCAATATATCATCACTTGTGAGTGTTGCCCTAAGTGTCCCTTGGGTAAGTTTTCCACTTCAATTTCTCAAGTTTTTTTTGTTTGCGATAGTATAATTGATCTCTAATGTTTCAAGCAAGTATTTTTATTTTGTATTGTTATAATTGTACAATAAAAAAAATAATGGGACAGGAACTGTAGAGTTTGTTGATCTTTTTTAGAGCCTTATTTATGTTATTTAAAATAGGTTAAATAATAGTTTTATTTTGTAATTTGGAAAAAACAAATAAATAGCAGATATATAGATTTAAGTTTATTAAAAAGAATATCTATGAGACATAATCACTATTTCTTTTCATTTTACTTTATTAGCAGTATAAATTATTATTATTATTATAAATATAATTTGGATCCTATGCATTATTTGTTGGTGGAAATGAGGGAGAACACTGAAGTTGGAAGAAACATGTTTGTTTGTAAAAATAAGTGAATGTCACTCTAGAAGCATTAGAGAAACATGCTTTAAGGGAAGGGAGTGGAAGGTGGAAGAGAAACATCTGGGTTAATTGTGAAGACGAAGACACCTCTGATAAAATATTACACACAGCAGGCAAATGTGGCTAACCGGAAAGACTCTGCAATGAGGAAACAAAACATTCACAGGGATGAGTTCCTGCGTTGCAAGAGATGCGGGAAGGAGCGCAGGTTCCATCTCAAGAGCACACCAGACATTAAGAACTACCATGATGCTTTAAACAACAAATGCTGGACTTGTTCTCTTTGGCCTTATCAAAAGTAAGTTGCTCAATCCCAACTCAAGCTGTATGATATTCAAGTTCATGCATGATTAGTATTTTTGTGAACGTAGTTGGTACTTAGTCTTGCAAAACACATTATATGTTGGAAAAAGATACTGGGGACTCACGATGTGTCAATAAGAGCTAGAGAGACAAAAAGGATGAGTGATAATTGATATTTTACTAAAAATCACAAATACCTTCAACTAGAGGCAATCCAGCTTTAGTAAGGTAGGATAATTGATTATTGCAACAACGTTCTTTTTCCAAGTAATTAACAACATCAACATACCTATAACTTAAAGTCAAGACCACTTGTTATGAAGAACTATGCAGAGATAACTGACTGATGTGATTAATGGTATGATATGAATGTATGCTAAAGAGAAATCAAGGAGTATGTACAATTTAAGCGTCCAAATATTGGGACTCTTGTATGTTAGCTTAGGGCCAAGCCAAACCGTATATAGATTGAAAAGTGACTCACGCTACCTTATATTGCATACAGTAAACTTGAATACTATAAGAAGCTATATTCTAGTTGAGAGATCTGCTCAAATATCAATTCTAATTAATGATGTGAAAATTTTCATTTTTCAGAATAACATGCGATGATGATGAAGAGGGATCAAGTCTGAAAGCAAGCAGGGGCTGTTCTCATTCTTCAACTTGCCAAGACTGCTCAACTTTTTACTGTGAAGGGTGCATCAAGTGCCGCTTTGAGGATTGCAATTGCCAAGAATGCAGAGACCTTATGCTATATGCTAAACCTTAACTAGGCTCTGCAAAGGGCCATTTCTGAATTGAATCATTTGGCACCTACATGAAGTCATGAAAACTATATCATGTTGCAGAGAAACTTTGGACCTCTTTATTACTGTTTAAGCAAGCTGTGACTTTTTTCCGTTTCCTTTGGGGAACTTCTAGATGGTACCATCTTGGTCTTTCATTTGATCAAATCAGAACTAGTTCTCTTTGAATAATATTGAGCTTGACATGGTACTCAACTTAAAGTTTTATTTTTTATATTATCTTTTTATACAACTGTGTTTTGGAGGTGGATTGACGCTTATGCCTACAACTGTTTCTAGTCGTCTAGGATGATTAATTTATGTAACACTGCAAAATAATTATAGCATTGTGTAGGAAATAACACCAAGACTAGAGGTATAAGGGGGCAATTTTCAACTATCAAACTAGCTTTTATGGTTCATGACATTGAGAGAAGAATGAGGCAGCTAGAGGGCAAGAGACTATGTGTTTTAGAAAATTTGACAACATTAGATTTTTTACTAACCATTGTTAACGCACGTCAACCAACATCAGTTTTGGTCAAAAATGAAGTTAAGGGATACACACAAGATCGGCTTTTAAAAAACCGATGTTAGCAAAGTCCATTTGTTAGCATCGATTTTCATAAAACCAATGTTAAATTGACGATGGTAAAAACATATTTTTTTAGTAGTGTTTGGCCTCGCATTATCATTATTGTAGGTTATCCTAAAAAATGGATATTCTCCCATTATTAATTATAATTGATATTCGAGTGACCTCACAACTAGAATATGGCTTCTTACACTATTCAAGTTTACTATATGCCATATAAGCTAATGTGAGTCACCTTATCAATCTATATACAATTTGGGTTGGCCCTAAGCTAACATACAAGAGTCGCATTATTTAGACACTCAAATAGTACAAACACCCTTGATTTCTCTTTATCATTCTATCATATCATACCATTAATCAATTCAGTCATTTATCTCTATATCTCTGAGGGCGTGGATGATCCTCTCGTGTAAACTTGTTAATTACAAATGGTCTTGAGTTTGAGTTCGAGGTACGTCGATGTTGTTAACTACATGGAAAAATATAAAAACTGAAAACCTAAACTTGAAAGTTCACAAGATAATACAAATCATCCATGAACTTGAGTATCTTAGAGCTTGAGTGTGATTGGGTGCACCTTACTTTTGATAAGGCCAAGGATAACATGTCCAGGATTGTTGGTCAAAGCATCATGGTAGTTCTTAGTGTTTGGTTAGCTCTTAAGATGTAGCTTGTGCTCCTTCCTCCAACTCATGCAATGTAGGAACTCAACCTTCCGAAAATTTTGTTTCCTCGTTACAAAGTCTTTCATTTGGCCTGGTGTGTGTAATATTTTATCAGAGGTGTCTTCTAGTGTGGACCTTTGTCTTCATCTTCACAATGAACCTTGATGTTTCTGTTCCACCTTCACTACTAGAGAAACAACATTCTACATTGGTTATTTGGGACCAATTACATTGATTGACGACCATCGTCATAGGGAACGTCGTCAAAGGGGGTTGCCTATTCTACGTCAGTTGGCTTGGACCATTTTAAAATGCTGACCGTCTTAGAATGCTCAGTATTCTACATCGGTCCTTCAGTTGTGACCGAAGTAGAATGTTGAGCATTCTATGATGAACATAGCTAAAGAACCAATGTAGAATGATAATAATTCTACGACGGTCACTGAAGAACCGACGTAGAATGTTGAGCATTCTAAGATGGTCTTTCACATGTGACCGTCTTAGAATGGTTAGCAATCTACATCGGTCATGACCAAACCGATGTAGAAATGCTAATTTTTTTATTTTTTGTATTTACATAGTTGATATAAGGTTCAAATAGTAAACACATGACAATATGAAATTAATTAAATTTTATGCAATAAATATGAAATTTTCAAATATTTTCTAATTTAAAGCAAATAAAGTACACTAAACATGTTTATTTTTTAACAAATTTGACACAAATTAACAAAATTAGTAATTATTTATATGTAATTACTTTCTTTCACAAATTAACCAAATATTAGACATTGAAGATATTTAAAATAAAATAAAAATCAAGTAGTCAAGCTGTATGATGATGACATAATTAACTATCATGTGGTAATTAAAATAAAGCATTAAATGCTAACACAGTACCTAAAAAATGTGTGAAGCCATATGATAGACAGTTATAGTGACCCCAACTACCAAAGAATTCAGCATATATGTCCACACGTAAGCAGGATTTTGGAAAAAAGCCTTCCATGGTACATCATATCCTGTATTTTAAGAACAAGACACAAACCAAAGTTACTTAGCAGATATTGAAAGTATTCATTCAATCCAACCCAGTGTAAGGTTTACACACACAGAGACAAAAAGCATTCTGCTATTTCTCAACTTAAAAAATTAGATACTTTTAAAAGGAGAAAGTAAAAATAGACACTACTTGAAAATTTGACAACATTAGATTTTTTACTAACCATTGTTAACGCACGTCAACCAACATCAGTTTTGGTCAAAAATGAAGTTAAGGGATACACACAAGATCGGTTTTTAAAAAACCGATATTAACAAGTCCTTTTGTTAACATAGGCTTTCATAAAACCAATGTTAAATTGACCATGTTAAAATCATATTTTTTAGTAGTGTTTGGTCTCGCATCATCATTATTGTAGGTTATTCTGAAAAATGAAAATTCTCCCATTATTAATTAGAATTGATATTCGAGTGACCTCACAACTAGAATATGGTTTCTTACACTATTCATGTTTACTATATGCCATATAAGCTAATGTGAGTCACCTTATCAATCTATATAGAATTTGGGTTGGCCCTAAGCTAACATACAAGAGTTGCAATTTTAGACACTCAAATAGTACATAGACCCTTGATTTCTCTTTAGCATTCTATCATATCATACCATTTATCAATTCAGTCATTTATCTCTACATCTCTGAGGGCGTGGATGATCCTCTCATGTAAAGTTGTTAATTACAAATGGTCTTGAGTTTGAGTTTCAGGTATGTCGATGTTGTTAACTACCTTGAAAATATAAAACAGAAACCTAAACTAGAAAGTTCACAAGATAATATCAATCATCCATGAACTTGAATATCATATAGCTTGAGTTGTGATTTGGGTGCACCTTACTTTTGATAAGGCCAAGGATAACATGTCCAGGATTTGTTGGTCAAAGCATCATGGTAGTTCTTAGTATTTGGTTTGCTCTTAAGACGTAGCTTGTGCTCCTTCGTGCAACTCATGCAATGTAGGAACTCAACCCTGGGAAAATTTTGTTTCCTCGATACAAAGTCTTTCATTTGGCCTGGTGTGTGTAATAGTTTATCAGAGGTGTCTTCTAGAGTGGACCTTTGTCTTCATCTTTGCAATGAACCTTGATGTTTCTCTTCCACCTTCATTACTAGAGAAACAACATTCTACATTGGTTATTTGGGACCAACTATATCGATTGACGACCATCGTCATAGGGGACGTCGTCAAA
>NW_024464782.1:0-50637 GCF_000004515.6 Glycine max
TCTTATTTTTCTTTGGGCTTTGGTATGTATATTTTAGTTGTTATGTGATGCTGTTCATTTTAAGAAAGTACATCATCCTTGCTGATTGACTAATTACACTACACAAATGCAACAACAGCAGCAACCATGCAGAGTCAGATTGACAGAGGCGTTTCATACAAAAGAGTATTAATAATAGTAACATATGTGGGTAATAATATTATGAATTAGACTGTGCAAAGAAGCAAAAAGGGAAGGTGGGTAATCTTCACTGAAGTGCATTGTCAGTGGGAAATATCCACCCTCCCAATCAGTCTGCAACATATGACATGCAGAAAAATTACCATAAAGTAAATAACAATGTCCACTATTGAACAATTCACTCATTCATTTGTGAATCTAATACAAGGCATGAAGTCAGAGAACATGACTCACTGAAATAAGCTCATAGTGATAGAATATTTGAGTAATTTCTATGACCTTAATTATGTTAAAAGCAAAAGGTCAATCATAAGCACCTAGATGGCATTGGTTTTCCCTTCTTTCCCCCTTGTTTCCTGGGTGTATGGTTCTCATCCCAACCAGAAAAATTAATTTTAAATATCGTTTGCGGTAAAAAAACTAACATATGTCAAAAGGCTCCTTGCTATCCTAAGGTATAGGGAGGTTAATTATACACAGCCTTGGTATCACACGCAAAGAGGTTGGCTTCTAGATTATGTAAAGTTGAATCCTGATATGAGTACTGAAATTAATATTGACTGAACTATTTTCAACTTTAGCTCGAAAGATTCCCTATGTGATTGGTCATTTCCTAGTTTAGCTCTTCCAATGGATTCTAGATCCCAACTTGCTCGAGTAAATTGGCTTGGACAACCTATAGCAGCTGTGCATCAATGTACATTACTCCAATTAATTCCTAGTTTTTTTAATGTATATATAGAAAAAGAGATACTATTGTAAATTCCATCCTGAATATAAAATCCAAATGTTTACTTTCCATTGACCCTCCCACCTAATATCCACATTAGAAATGATATTTTAGCAAAAATTGTCACATGGTATAGCTGTATAGGTGCTCAAAGATGGAACTGGTGAGTGAGTTGAAAAATATCAATACCCCTTCAGAGAAAAAGTACCTCCCACGTGCAGAATTGTGCAGCACCCCTAAACTCAATAAATACTTTCCATAATCCACTATTAGAGTATAAAAAATTGACCAAGAAAAAGCAGGAACTGAGCTAAATATTCTCTATAGATAATGGGGGTTATTGTCTTGAGTCAACTTCAACAGAGGAGATTAGTCAAAACTTAAGATCATCTCAACTGCAAAATATATCAAGTGGCTCTAAATACATCCTTGGATTATGGGAAAGGTTGAGATATGAACTCACATCACATTACATTTTGTGGAATAAAAATAGATTACAATGGCTAGATTTTGTAGTGTGGTTCTCTCAAGGTTCTTATCATGTACCTTCAAAGTTATTTATATAATATATAAGGCTTATGCTTGAAACATCACAGAACTAGAACAGTTTCAAACAACTTTACCATCCTCAAACTATGTGACCGCAAAATTATAATTCTGCTGTGCCATACCATCAGTAACAGTAATAAGAAAAAAACATCTGCCATCACATATAAGGCTCTAAAGCACACAAAACTCTTGGAGGGAAAACATCCAAAACTAACCAAATCGATTCTGTATTTACACCTGGAATCATTGGTCGTGCTGTATATTTATAAATTGACGAATAGCAAAGATCAATCCCTCTAGTTTACTTCAATCCCTCTAGCAATAATACAGAGATATTTAAGCATCGAAGATGAAAGCGAGTGTAGACAGAAAAGAGATATGAAGAGAAAAAGAACGCACCCCAGCCTTGCCAGGAATAGTGCAATGCCAGACCATCAAATTAACGGTGGCATCAGGGAGAGTCTCGGGCACAAAAATATATACCAGACCACAAAAAGAATAAAAGCAAACATTTTAAGAAGAAAAAGCTTTAGATGGAAAACCTGTGGTGATGTGGTTGGGCAACTACACAAAGCACAACGCCGTGTTCAGCTCTTAGGGGAAATCCTCCTATATCCAAGAGACCACTAATGAAAATCCACATTCAATCCAAAGCAAGGAACATAAAATAAAATCAATGTACTGATCAGACACATACCTGATTACCTGAAGGAAGAAGAAGAGAAAGATTCAAGGTCTGAAGTTAGGGTTAGGGTTGGGGGTAGGAGGTAGGATGCTGTTAAATCTGAATGTGGCTTGGCTTTAGCTTTTTTAATGTGCAGACTGCAGACCCTATTAATTTTTTTTTTTATGTTATTTTCAGGGTCAGGGTCAGGGTCGGGGTGGATACAGGAATCCCATACCCGTACCCGTACCCGACTTTTGGTTATCGGGGAAAACCTGAACCCGAACCCATACCCGGTCAACTCGGTATTACCTGTTAAAGCAACAACTTCTCACGTAAAGGCTTATCAAGCAAGTTTTAGACTCTTTTAGTTTGGCAGAAGGCTTCAAGATTAATACTTACAAATCTAGATTTCTTGCTCCTAGAAATTGTGCTTATGTTGAAGGATTAATTTGATTCTAGTATACCCAAACCCAAAGAATTGATAAATGCTTGGGTTTTCCTATTCTTTCTGGGAGACTTAAGAATTATATTATGACTTTGCTTTCATTCTAGATAAAATGAAAGGGGAGATTGGCTGGTTGGAAGAATAAGCTTTTAAATAGAGTTGGTCGTACTACTCTTGTAAAATTTGTTTTATCATCTATACCTACTTATGTTATGCAAGATTATTTGATTCCTACTGATATTTGTGAGATAGATAAAATGGTGAGGGGATTTATTTGGGTAATATCTACTTCGCATTGAAAAAAAATGAGGAATTAGGTATTCATTCTGCAAATGCGGTCTTTTTTATCTTTTAAGGACGATTCTAAATTAATATTAGTAGTAAACTCTAACAACAAAATTGTATGAAAAGAATTATATTGAGATTCTTTTAAAAATGATTAGATCTAATTGAACTTTTAATTAAATGTGAAATGAAATTGAACAAAATAAATAAATAGTGGGACAAAAAATGTAATCATACCAAATTGTTAACATTTTTATTTAGTCAATCTTTAACAATTATAAAAATCCACAAAAGATACATTTATGAATTGTAAATTTACTTATTTAAACAATTTTATAAAGATAATTTATTATAATTTCTATAAATGTATCTTTTGTGGATTAGACCTTTCAATTAACAAACTCTCTCGAACCATTCCGGGAGACATAGCCACTCGTATACCTTTTGCAACATCTGTTATTCTAGTTTCAAATGAATTTTCTAGGGAGATTCCTGTGAGTCTTGCAAATTGTACATTTCTTAATACCCTTAAACTTGATCAGAATCGACTCACTGGTCAAATTCCTCCACAATTTGGTGTTCTCTCACGAATCAAGGCATTTTCTGTATCCAACAATCTTTTGATGGGGCCAGTTCCAATCTTTAGCGCTGGAGTATTAGCCTTCTCTCCCATTTTCTGTTGTAACCGTTTTCAGTTAAGATGTAACTGTTTGTTCAGTTAGTTATGAACTAACTCTTGTATATAACCTGTATCTATTATTGAATTGATAATTAGAGAGAGAGAAGCATTCCTTTCATCTTCTTTTTCAAGCACCTTTCCTCTGTTACAGAGTATGTTGTGCCATACTTTTCACATGGTATCAGAGCTCTTCAATTGAAGAGCTCTGCTGCGCACTCTCCTTGACATTCCCCGATATAAACACTGCTTCAATTCTCCCATGGCTTCACCTGTCCTTTCAGCATTAGAGGATTCACTCAATCCTCATAGTCCATATTATGTGCATCCGAGCGAGAATCCATCAACCGCCCTTGTTTCTCCTCTTCTTGATCCCTCAAATTATAATTCATGGTGCAAATCAATGTCCACTGCACTCAGTGCGAAAAATAAGCTGGAATTCATTGATGGTTCTTTGCCACAACCAGCGCCCAATCACGTTCTTCATACTGCATGGAAACGTTCCAATAACATGGTGGTTTCGTGGTTGATACATTTAGTATCACCTTCAATCAGACAGAGCATATTATGGCTGGATAATGCCGTCGACATTTGGAGATATCTGAAATCAAGATATTCCCAAGGCGATTTGTTGAGAATCTCTGAATTGTAGCAGGAAGTTGCTTCCATCAAACAAGGTGATGTCTCTATCACAGAATATTATACAAAATTAAGAGTAATATGGGATGAATTAGAATCATACTGACCTGATCCAAAATGTAGTTGTGTTCAAAAATGTTGATGTGATGCTCTCGAAATTGTGAAACAAAGAAAGGTACAAGATCAAGTTATGCAGTTCTTGAGAGGATTGAACGATCGATATAGCAATGTCAAGTCCAATATATTGATGATGGATCCTCTTCCCTCAATCAATAAAGTTTTCTCATATGCTACTCAACAAGAAAGACTACTCAATGGGACTGTAAGTATGAATAATCTCAGCTTGATTAATGCTGCTAATGCTTCACATCCTAGGAATCTATGTAGCTATTGTGGAAAGAATGGACATGCTGTCGAAGATTGTTGTAAAAAGAATGGCTATCCAAGTAATTTCTCATCAAATAGAGGAAGAGGAGGTCGAACTTTTCTTGGTAATGGGAGAGGCTCCAATATTGACAGAAATGCCAAAGTGTGCAATTACTGCGGTATCAATGGCCACATTGAGACAAAATGTTTCAAGAAACATGGATATCCACCTGGACACCGTTTGTACAAGGTGCCTGGTGCTAACATCAATAACACAACTACAGAACCAGTGAATAATGAGAATCCAACAACAATTACTGCAATCCAGGAAGGAAAAAATTCAGAGATGAAGTTAACATCATAGCAATACCAAGCTCTAATGAGTTTGCTGCAACAGACATCACCATGGATCTTCTCTTCTACATAGACAACCCATATCAATCAACTTGGTATAGTTCTAAAATGATTCTATTATAGGAAGTGTTTTACCTATAATCTGCACCATAAACAATGATTCTGACCTCAATACTTGGCTTCTTGACTCGGGTGCTACTGATCACATTGCATCTTCCCTTGATTATATAGTGAATGTAAACAGATTCTCCCATCACCGTTAGCCTTCCCAATGGAGAACAACTGATTGCTAGATATTTTGGGACTGTGCATATTTCAGAATTTCTTGTTCTGACTAATGTGTTGTATCTACCTAATTTCAATTTCAATTTGATCTCCATTTCCAAATTGACTAATTCCATGCATTATCAGCTTATATCTTGGCTAATAAATGTCTGATACAGGAAATCTCCACCAAAGATGATTGGTACAGTTGATGTTGAATCTGTTTGTACAAACTCAAGACAACCTCTGCCATCACAACAGTACATCCCTTGCTGTACTCAACCCTCCAATTATGCAATTCTTGTAATAAAATACTCATTGATATATGGCACTGCGATTAGGACACTTATCCAATGAAAGAATGTTAGCCATGAAACAATATTATCCCATTTAAATTCTGTCAGAGACATTTTGTGATGCTTATCATAAAGCCAAACAAAAGAAACTGATTTTTCCCATTAGCAGTTCTCATTCTCTTTCCCCTTTACTTTAATACATGTTGATATTTGGGGCCTTGTTCAACCACTTCTATACATGGTCATAATATTTTATTACGATTGTTGATGATCATACTAGATTTGTTTGGGTTTTGCCACGTCTTCTAAAGCTGAAACTCAATCTCTTTTACAAGGTTTATTAAATCTGTTGATAGACAATTTGATACAAAAGTTAAACCATTCGCTCAGATAATGGTGCGAATTTATCATGAGTCATTTCTTCCAAGCCACTGGAATTATTCACCAAACAACCTGTGTTGAAACTCCCCAGCAAAATGGGATTGTGAAAGAAAACATCAACATTTACTTAATGTAACCGAGCCCTTTTGTTTCAGTCTAACCTTCCACATATTTTTGGTCCTATGCCTTACTTCATGCTGCTACCTTGATCAACATTATTCCTACTACTCATAATCCACAAGCTTTCTCTTTCCCTATAGATTCCCCTTCTCCTCCACCTTTACCTCCCCAATCTGAACCTGTACCTATTGACCAGCCAAACACTGACCACACCTCCTCTGCACCCACTCCTCGTAGAACTGACAGAATTCGAACCAGACCCACCAAATACACTGACTATCAAACCAGTTTCACATCAGCCACTATTACCAATCATCCAGGCACTAAACACCCTATTTCTTCTGTGATTTCCTATAACAAGCTCTCTTCATCTTATCACAGCTTCATTCTTAATATCTCTGCTAATTCTGAGCCTAAGTCTTATAATGAAGCCTGTAAACATGATTCTTGGGTTCAAGCTATGCATGATGAAATTTCTGCTCTAGAGAGGAATAATACATGGGTGCTCACTGATTTACCTCAGCATAAAAATGTGATTGGTTGCAAATGGGTGTACAAGATCAAACATAATTCAGATGGCTCCATTGAACGATATAAGGCTCGCTTGGTTGCCAAGGGCTATACCCAAATTGAAGGTCTGGACTATTTGGATACATTTTCCCCAGTAGCCAAAATTACTACAGTCCGTCTTTTGCTTGCATTAGCTGCTTTGAATAATTGGTATCTCAGACAGCTTGATGTCAATAATGCTTTCCTTCATGGTGGTCTTCATGAAGAGGTGTATATGGTTCTACCTCCAGGTATGAAATCTGCTAAACCTGGTCAGGTTTGTAAGTTACAAAGATCTCTTTACGGTTTGAAACAAGCTAGTCGTCAATGGTATGCTCGATTGTCTACTTTTCTTGCACATCATGGCTTTAAACAGTCAGTTGCTGACTATTCTCTCTTTACCTTGAAAAAAGCAAATTCATTCACTGCATTATTGGTCTATGTTGATGATATTGTTCTAAGTGGGAATGACCTCTCTGTTATCTCTTCCATTACAAAATTATTGGATGACACTTTTAAGATCAAGACCTTGGCAATTTGAAATATTTCCTTGGCTTTGAAGTTGCTCGTGGCACCTCAGTATTAACATTTGCCAAAGAAAGTATGCTTTGGACCTTCTCACTGATACTGATATGTTGCATTGCAAGCCTGTATCTACTCCTTTTGATTACTATACCAGACTGCATCAAGCCTCTGGTTCAATGCTTTCTGACTCCCAAATCTCTTCATATAGATGTTTAATTGGCAGGCTCATATATCTTACAAATACTAGACCAGATATCACCTTTGCTGTACAACACTTGAGTCAGTTCATTGCTTCTCCTACTACTGCACATTACACAGCTCTTTATCGCATTCTTCGCTACATTAAAGCTGCTCCTGGTTTGGGTCTTTTCTTCCCTTCTACTAGTGAACTACAACTCAAGGCATTTAGTGATTCTGATTGGGCTGGCTGTGTCGACACCAGGAAATCCATTACTGGTTTTTCTGTTTATCTTGGGTCATCACTCATATCCTGGAAATCTAAAAAGCAAGCCATAGTCTCCAGAAGTTCCTTTGAAGCTGGATACCGTGCTCTCACTTCTGTAACTTGTGAAATTCAATGGCTCACATATTTGCTTCATGATTTTGATATTACTTATAAGCCTGCTTTAGTGTTTTGTGACAATAAATCAGGTCTCCACATTGCAGTCAATCCTGTCTTCCATGAAAGAACCAAGCATATTGAAATAGATTGTCACATAGTTCGTGATAAGCTGCTTTCGGGATTGATCAAGCTCCTGCCCATTGCTTCACAACAACAACTTGCTGATGTTTACACAAAAGCTTTAGCTCCTGGTGCTTTTCGTTTTATCTGTTCCAAGCTGGGTATGAATGACATTCATTCTCCAGTTTGAGGGGGGATATTAGCCTTCTCTCCCATTTTCTGTTGTAACCGTTTTCAGTTAAAATGTAACTGTTTGTTCAGTTAGTTATGAACTAACTCTTGTATATAACATGTATCCATTATTGAATTGATAATTAGAGAGAGAGAAGCATTCATTTCATGTTCTTTTTCAAGCACCTTTCCTGCTGCCCATTGCTACATTTTTTGTTGTCAAAGTTAAAAAAATGTAGAATATATTTTCTGAAAAATTAATTTGTGTAAAATTTAAAGAGCCTTAGTTTGTATGATTTACACACAATTGAATTCTAATGAGGATATTATGCCTAAGTCTAACTAATATGATATGGACATCAGGTTTCTATGTTTGAGAAATCAATTCCAAAAATGAAACTGAGTGATATCATGAAGGCTACTAACAACTTCAGTAATACCAATATGATTGGGACAGGAAGAACAGGAACTGTTTACAAAGCTGTCCTTGATGATGGCACGACACTTATGGTTAAGAGATTACAAGAATCTCAGTACACTGAAAAACAATTTATGTCTGAAATGGGTACGCTGGGTACTGTCAAACATCGCAATCTGGTTCCTCTTTTAGGTTTTTGCATGGCCAAAAGGGAGAGGCTTTTAGTCTATAAAAATATGCCAAATGGAAGCCTCCATGACCAACTTCATCCTGCTGATGGTGTGAGCACCCTTGACTGGACTACAAGGCTCAAAATTGCAATTGGAGCTGCCAAAGGTTTAGCATGGCTTCATCATAGCTGCAATCCCTGTATTATCCACCGAAACATTAGCTCGAAGTGCATGTTGTTGGATGCAGATTTTGAGCCGAAAATTTCTGATTTTGGCCTTGCCAGACTGATGAACCCAATTGATACTCATTTGAGTACTTTTGTAAATGGGGAGTTTGGTGATTTAGGTTATGTTGCTCCTGAGTACACAAGAACTTTGGTTGCCACAACTAAAGGGGATATTTACAGCTTTGGAACTGTTCTTTCTTGAGTTGGTGACAGGTGAAAGACCTACCAATGTCTATAAAGCTCCGGAAACTTTTAAAGGAAATCTGGTAGAATGGATTACGGAGCTCACAAGCAATGCAGAACACCATGATGCCATTGATGAATCACTAGTCAGCAAGGATGCTGATAGCGAGCTTTTCCAATTTCTAAAGGTTGTATGCAACTGTGTCTCACCAACGCCAAAGGAGAGGCCCACCATGTTTGAAGTGTATCAGCTTTTAAGAGCTATTGGGGGTAGATACAATTTCACAACTGAGGATGAGATATTGGTACCTACTGATATTGGTGATACTGATAAAATGGAGGAATTTATTGTAGCTCGAGAAGGAAGTTATTGAAAGGTATGCGAGATATATAGGGTATAATATATGTAATTGGTGTTAAATTTTAATATGTAATTATATATCTTACTTTTGTGTCCTAAAATAAATGTTAGTGTTAAATGTAGTTTTTGAGGATCTAGATCCAGTTGTGTGTTATTGATATAGAAACATCAATATAAGATCATCAATCAAGGAGTGGATATAGTTGAGTTAGTTCTTTCTAATCCTTATTTTGATCTGATTTCTTTGTTCTCCCTCTTGTATGCTGATATGTATGACTGATAAAAACTGTGTTAGTAGTTTTCATTAACCAATTATTCCAAAAGCTTAACCTGTGAGGTGAAGACTTATGAATAGTTTTTTATATCTAATACGCCTCTGGCCTCCTCACGTATGAACCATCTGTGCTTGAAGCGTGGAAGATGCTCTGATAGGAACTGATTCACTAAATGAAATATAAAGAAAAATTAAGAAGACACTCCGATTACAGTAGAGAACATGCAGGAAAATGTAGAAAAAATGCAGCCTCTAAATGTACAACAATGTTTCCTACACTTGTTGCTATGTATGTGTATGCATGTTTGTTATACCCTATAAATCCCTCTTCTACCCTATAGGAGTGTGAGTAGATTTATCTTGTGTGTAAAAGATTAAGAAATGAACTTAATCATTCATAGAAGTCCTCCCTTGAAGTATGTTCCGTAACAATGGGGACACAAAATGGTTACTAAGAAACAAAATATTCATGGTAAATTTAACACAATACATTGAAATATTTTGTTCTCTAATCTCTACTTGATAACTAACATGACAGGGTCAATTTCGGTAAACTTATCAAAAAGTATTTATAATAGGAAAAATTAAGAAAGTAAAATAAATTATATTTTTCTTATAGACTAAAATCAATTTATGCATATTCACTTTTCAAGAAATTAGATGAGAGAACTTCTCAAAAGTTGAGGTGAAAAGAAGTTGATTTTAGTTATGGGAGAGATATGATTCATTTTACTCTTTTTTATTGTAAGTATTTTTTGAGAAGTTTATCCAATCTGGATTATAAGAAATGTATCATATAGGTTATATAATAAAATTCATTTTCCTTAAAAAAATGTATCATATATTCATAGTTGTTACAAGATGCATAATGTCTCATGAAAATTGATCTGTTTTTGGTGAAGTAGTTGTCATTTGTCTATATATGAATTTTAAATCACCTATATATTTTCCTTGTTGTTTATTTGTCATAATGACGAGCCTGGGAATATTAAATTTCATATCCTATGTAATCATTTCTTAATATTATTTGACAGTGCAATAATATCTAGGTTCTACAGAAGATTGACTTCTCGACTTTCTCTTGACAAAGTGCTTGAGTTTATTCCGCGGAAGTACTTGTAGTATTATGTATTTTATAGTTCCGTGAAAGTACTTTATATTATTGAATAATTACTTTTGTAACTTTATGGTGCCACTTAAACAAATTTTCCCTTTCTTTCCAAATCTCCAAATCACATAAGAGAAAATTGTAAAAATTCTCTCCTCCCTTTTACTCTCTTCTCCTCTCTTTTTCAATCAAACATTACTGAAAAACTAGTTATTCCATCTCAAAATAAATATCGTCTTAAATTATTTTATACCGAAGAACTAATAATAAAAAAGAAAAATAATTTATAGAATTGATTTTAATATTAATATTACATTAAAAATTAAAAAATTAAAGTGATACTTAGTTAAAGTGATACTTTCCGTGGTGTTTATTTTTCACAATGTGTTACTAATTTTCTTGAGTTATTGGAACTCTTGTGTGTGGATTTTAGTGTATACTTATGTTTCTCTTTCCTTTTGGCATTTGGCAAGTTGTGTTCTGTAGCAACAAACGACAATTCCAAACACCCGGGTGCAGGTCGCACTGATTCTTATATTTGTGTGCCGTACAAAAACTTCTAATGTGAAAGAGAAACTCTATTTGTGAAATTTTCAAGAATAAACTTCTTTTCTCTTTTTCTGCCAAAAATTGTCACACAAAAATTTGTAAAAGGAAAAATTTATTTGAACGTAAATAATTTCATTTAGAACAATTTCTAAGAAATGGCGTTCCTTATCATTTTACATAATTTTAAAAAAATAATTTTTTATGGAATATTTGTATACTGTCAAGTAATTAAATGTTATGTATAACATTAAATGTAGTTATTTATATATATTACTTTGGCAAATTCCATTCTATAAAAATAAAAACATATAATAAATTAAATAAAAGAGGAGCAAATAAAAAACCTAAAAATGAGTGTTCACATTAATATTTTATTGAAAAAGTAATATGATAATACTCATTATTTCACTTATAGATATGTTTGAGTGGGTAACAAGGATTTCATGGTAATAAGCAAGTACAATTTGGATTTGTAGCTGTAGCTGTTCCATGAGCATTATTGCAAAAACACGAAGCAGACTTTCCTGTTAAACAAGAGACAATGTTGATTTGATCCAATACAATTCCATAACAACCAGACTCGCCGCAATCTAAGGTAATAGCTCTTCCATCTAGAGATGTTCCATGAATTCCTCTGTATGTCACATCACTGACTTCAACTGCTTGATTCTAATTATTCCAAAAATACAACTTTAATAGACAATAGACAAAATAAACAAGTTGGAATAACGGGATATAATATCAATGTATAGTTAAGTGAATACCGTTAAATCACGATATTCTTGATCTATAATTATTGGGTTGCGAGTTTGTTCTAAGGTGATATCCTCAAAAGTAATTTGTTTCGCATAACCCATTCCATTCTATAAAAAAAAAAAAATACAATGAATAAAATATTCCTTTCAAGTGGTAAGACATATTGGGAATAATTTTTTTCTATGCATATGAATATTTCCTTACACCTCTAAATCAATGTTCCAGGATTTAAAAGAATATATATATATATATATATATATATATATATATATATATATATATATCCAATGTATAATGATGGTCTTTTATATAACTACATTGTTTAAGAAAAGGGTACAAAATATATAATTATAGCAAAATAGTTATAGGAAGCAAATACGTTGTCACTCGTATATATTTTGCTTACTGGAAATGTCTTGATTCTTGCTCCATTTGTAGTTCTTATGAAGCTGCAATTTCGTACATAAACTTCTTGGACTGTATCAAACTTTTTACCGAGGCTGCCAATGCTGATTAATTCATTCATGTTAATTGATGAGATTTGTTATAGTTACAAATTGGATATAACAAAAGATATTAATTTAATCAAGGAATCATTTTATAGTTTTATGACATGTGCAAGTGTGTGATATAATTCCATCAAATATTTAATTGTTATTTTCATATTAATAAGTGCGTTAGGTTGAAGGATATCACTCCCAAATATATTAAATAAATTAAAACGTAATTTATATAAACCTTATTCCATGGCCTGGTCCACAAGCAATCCCAGTAACATTGATGTAGGAGGAGCCACCACTGATGGCAATACAATCATCACCTGTTTAAGTAGAAAGACAATGTAAGTTAAAATTGCACATATAGTAATCATTTTAAAACATTAATTTGAAATTTGATACTATATATATTTTCATTAGATGAAAACTTTGTTTAATTTACCGGTGGCTATAGTTGAATCTTCGATCATGATATTTTTGGAAGTAGAAATGTCAAATCCATCAGTGTTAGGACTATCACCGGGAGCACTAATATTAATATGAGAAAATGTGGCACCCTCACAACCATTTACGTGTATGTGAGATTTTGGACTATTAATCATGTTCAGATTAGTAACACTAACAGAATTGCAGGAATTGATAATAAGAACCTGCATCATCCACATGAAAAATTCAGTCAATTGGTGTTGAGAATAAATTAGTATATGATTAGTAACACTAACAGAATTGCAGGAATTGATAATAAGAACCTGCATTTGAAGAATATACTAACTTGTACCTAAGTGCATTATTGACGTAGATTGAGGTAGTAAAAAATTAAAAAGTAGAAATTAAAAAATGCTAAAGTAATAATGATTAATTTGAATTTTTATATCAATATCAATATAAAAAAACAAACTATGGGAAAATAGAGCTTAGAGTAGTCAAACCGATGGTCGTGGACAAGATTTGCATGCCCACCAAGCAGAACCGTAGCCATCGATTAATCCACCACTTCCATCAATTGTGAGACCGTTTACATTTGAGATCATAATCAAAGTATTCAGATTACCTTCCACCCATGCATCCTTGGTAGGTGCAACTATTACCCCTTGAAGCTACAAGAAGAGTGGAGGAAAATTAAACAAATAATGAGAAAATACAAAGTCATATTGCAAGGACTTTTTTTCAATTATTAAAAGGATTCCAGAAGGCCAAGATATACAAATAGGAGAAACCCAAATTAACTTTAGTACAATAGTCTATATATTATGACTCAACACCTTTTTGATTTATTCATCTAAATATATTTAACATTTTTTAGTTTTTCTTAATGAAAAAAAACAGAAAAAGAAAATTGTTTATTTTTTCCATTTAATGATTCAGTATTGGATATTTATTTTGAACATGCCAGAAAGATTCTAATGAATGACTCTATTAAGTTTTATTCTTTAAAACCTTATAATTATCACTTTATCACTTACTTTATTTTGAATAGTTTTTTTTAAAAAAAATATTTTATCATAGAATATCTATTAATAATTGGGTTACTCTTTTTTTGTTAAGTAGTATTTCACTTACTTTTTAATATATGTAATTTGTAAATATTATAATTTTTTTATATTTTTTTATATCCCAGTCTACAGATTAAGAGAAAACTTGTAACATTTATACGGATTAAATGAGAATTTTTTGACATTTAAATAAATTCAAAAGTAAATTAAAATGGAATTTAAGAAAAAATGAAAATTAATAACGAAATATATTTTATGAGAGCCTTATTTAAAATATTCAAAAATAAAAATAACATTAAAAGATCATAAAATTTTAGAGTACCAAAAGCTTAATAAAACAAAAAAGAAATAATAGTTTGATGGTATGCAGTTGGATATGATATTAGAAATACCTGAATTTGAACACTTGGGGCGACGCAAGGACCTTTAGTAACATGCTCGTCACCAAGAATACTTTGTTTGGTGGTATTAATAGAGTTGATGTCCCTTGTGCTTCACACATGCTTTGCCATGCTTTTAAAAATGCCTACCATCAATTCAAAATAGAAATGTCTTGTTAAATGCTAAATAATATAATTTTGATCAATTTGTTAACTTGACATACAATACTTAACAAAAATACTGACAAAGTAATAGAGTGTTAATGTGAATGTGCCGTTAAATGTTTCATTTTCATTAACATTTTTGTTAAATATTAGATGTGGAGTTAATAATTAAATAGGTCATATTATACAATAAAAATAGGTAAAAAAACAAATTGTCAAAAAGAATAAAAAATAACAATAGTAGAAAAAAGAAATGTACAATTAAGCCTTAGAATTAGAAATAACAAAACATAAACACACGTACTTGTGTATCGTCTGTTTTGCCATCTCCCACGGCACCAAAATCTATCACATTATAAATTGTGTTTTGGGTTCCAACATTCCACCTATGACATAAACATGGTGAAATAAAAGCAATAATCAAAACACAAGTGATTAGGCTTTGCATATTTCACGATAGAGAAATTTCTCTTATTTTTGTTGAATTCTCTTTGAAAGATTAAGACTTGGAGAGTTGATTAAAGTGATTTGTGTTTTGTGAAGGAAGCAAATGTGTGGGGTTCTATTTAATATACTAGCATCATTAATAATGAAAGAGAAGTAATTAAGGAAAAAATATCCAATAAAAAATTTTAAAATTATTACTGGTACGTTATGACGCAAAAATCTTTAATATATGTTTCAAACAATTTCCATCTACTAATTATTATCGGCATGTCATAAAGAAATTTCTTTTTAAAAAAAAGTTAATATCGTTAATTAATGTGAAATAAAATCTACTCTGACCTTTTTTCCCTTGAGTTAATGTAGATTAATAATTAAGGTCTAATTTTAATCTTTTATATATGTTTTTAATTAGTTTGAATCAGCTACCCTAATTAATTATCAAATGTTGCCAGCATGTCTTTTTGAAGGCACATATCAATAAATAAAACTGAAAAATAAATTTAAGTCAAAGTATTTATTCTTTAACGCCTAACATAGATGTTGGTCAAACCCACGGATTTCTTTTAAAAAAAACTCACTGTTTGTTTCTATTTTGGTACAGGAGGAACCCACTGTTTCTATGTCATATTTTTTATGTGGTAAAAAAAAAAATACAATGTTATAGTAACTGTGATCCAGATCAAGATACCAGATTAAAAGTCAATAGTTTAATTGGGATTAAGTTTGAATCGAACTGATGTTAATAAAATATTTTTAAAATATTGTAATATAATATCATGATAATATTGAACAACAAATAACATAATACGCATAATTTATGATAATAAAAAATAAAATTCACTCAAAAAGTGTCATAAATTATAATATTTTTTCAATAAAAAAATGACGTTGTTTTGAATTAAAAAAAAAAACAATTTTAAGCTAAATCGGTCAATCCACTAGGTTTTTTGATCAATTCAACTGTTTTGAGTTGGTTTAAGGATACACCAGCTTTTAGGAAGCGTCGGATGAGACACGTGACTGATTTCCCGTCAAATTGGATGGTCCAATCGAATTTTGAGTTGGTTTAAGGATATCACCATATTTTTTTTTATAATTTTGCCAAAATGTTTTTTCTTGCAAAATTTGCTACCTATTTTTAACATTTGATCATTTTTAGAGTAGTGATACACGTACCGCTCTACAGTAATCACTATTCATCCGATCATTGCCTATGTGGAATAAAATATATCATTATATTATTTTATATTTAATAAAAGAAAAAGAAAAAGTAAAAAGAAAATTTTCAATTGAAAAGGGAGAATTGAGTAGTTTAGGGTACAACTTCTCTTTCTTTGCCTCTCTCTCCTTTATGTGTGTTCATCGTTCTTTCATCTCCATTATGCGTTCACCCAAGTCGTTCCTCCATCTTCATTGTGCATTGATTTCACCACTCCCAACTCTGAGTGATACAATGTGAAGGATTAGGAGATATGAAATCCTTGTTTTGTCCCACTTTGTTTGAACTCATCACACCCTATTGAAACCTTGTCAACATTAGTCATCGGAGGTGGTCCACCTAAAGCTGATGTTGTAGCTGAATTTCGTTCTCCTAGTCACATGTTGTATAAACCATCGTCGCACCTGATCTGAACATTGTCCAACGTTAGTCGTCGGAGGTACTTCACCTGAAACTATTGTTGCGGTTGCATTTCTCTCATGACTTGAAGGTATGCCTTTCTTTTCTCTATGAAACTGTTGCAGAGTAATTCAAAGGGTTAACTCATGTGTGATTAGTGGTTAACTCTATTAGGTATATAGTTAAGTGTAATTTTACTGATAAATGGTTAACACTATTCGTTAGAGTAGTTAACTCCGTAGTTTTTATTGTGCGACTTGACATAAGTGATTTTTGTATAAATACCTATGTGTAACCCAAGTATTTATATAGAAATCTCAATACTTTAGGTATTAATTTTTTTCTTATGAGATGATGGTTGTTGTGCTTGTGATAGTTGTGTTTGCATGCTTCTTTAGTTGTTTGGGTTCACACATATCTAGATTATGAGTTATTGTGATGAAAGTTCAAGGTTTTTGAGTATTGAGAGAGAATCCAAAAGTTTGCCCATATGTTTGAGTGTGATTCCCAATCAATGTCTTTGCCATGCTTGAGTTAGGATTCGAGAATTATTATTTTATAGAATCCAAAAATAGTTTAGGTTCATTACATGCATGTTGAAATTTCATATTTTACTTTGTGTGTGCGTTATTTGTATTTTGGTATGATGAACAAGTGCCTATATATAATTGTACTGCTTCTTAAGTCATACATGCGCCCTGTATCATTAACATGAAGGATATGGACATGATGCTTAATGCTTTACAATATTTGAAAGTTGTTAATTTTATCGATGTCAGCGGTTAACTACACATTATATAGAGCTAATACATTTAAAATATATACCATGGTTAATTCTCTTATTGCAAATGGTTACTGATGTCATGATATTATTTTGTAGACTAATATTGTCATTGGGTTAACTATGCTAACCAGGATGGTTAAAATTATTTTGTACATGGTTAACAAGATGTATACGATTTGTGATTACTATAATGCATAAGTTTATCTTTATTGTCTTAATCATGTCACATGATGCACCCAAAGCATTCCTTTCCTCTTCTTTATTAAGAGTGTTTTTAGGTTCAAATTGTGTTAGTTGTGCTACATTTGTGTTTGATCTAGATTATTAGTATAAAAAGGTCATTGGTAGTAGGTTTGTTTCATATCGCAAGATAGTGATGATTAGAGTCTTATTACTTATGTTTTTGGTCCCTAGTGATCAATGGTCAACAAGTTCTTAATGCTTTTTCTGAATGCTTGGATTTTATCCTTCACATCACATTGTTTGTTAAGTGTTAACTTGATGAAAAACTTTCATCTTCATATTTGTTAAACACCTAGTTTGTTGGGACTACTAAGTCTTATTAATTAAGTGTTGGATCCTTAGCGATCAATGGTCAACAAGTTCTTTATGCTTGGATTTTATCCTTCACATCACATTGTTGTCAAGTGTTAACTTGACGCAAATTTTTCATCTTCATTTTTGTTAAACACCTAATTTGTTGGGACTGCTAGTTTTAGTTTGGTCTAAGAATCTACATGTCCTTTTAGGTTGTGTAAGTGCATAAATTGAATGTTGGACAATGTGTTATACTCACATGATTTAAGAAAAAATGATTTTGAAACTTTATATTCAACATGATCGAATTTTTATATTTGTCTTAGTTTTTTAAGAGAAATGGTGTGAATGATGATGTCAGTAGAGAACTCAATTCATATATAACTTTTTGAGGCTATTAATGTTTTAGGTTCATATGTAACTTAAATTTTAGTTTTAGACATATGTTGTTAACTTTTCATATAAAGATTGTTAATTAAACTTACTAATTGGTTAACCATCATTTTTTAGATTGACATATACAAAATTGACCATGGTAATTGGGTACAATATAGCATATTCATAAATTAAGGCTAGCATAATTATGTGCAACAATTTAACCCATGTGATTGTCGAAGGAACAACACAAGAACTTGTTTCTGAGAGTGTGCGGTCCATGAGCAAACAAAATGCTTCTAGAAATAAGCTTTACTAATATGTTGACCTATGGATATCTCAAAAGATTAAGGTTGGATTTTTATTCATTCTGTTTGCATTCTTTTCATATGTATGATTGCATTATCCTCTTGATTTCTTTGTTGAACGTGATCTCAAACTTGTTTATTTCCTTACAAGCATGCTTAGTTATGATATGCCACGATCATTGGTTGACTTGTCTATCATTATCTACTATCATCGTCACCACTAGTTTATATTTTGTAGGATGTGAAATATCATTCAACTGATAAAAATTAGATCAAACATAATATGCTCTATATTATTATTTGTCAATTTGTTTACAAGTGATAAATGTCTGCATACAAAACCAATTAAGTATAGTGGTATCATGGTTGACACTTATTTGAGATATTTAACACCTTTGCTATTGGTGTCTACTGCATAAAATCGTGCTCCTATCAAGATTGTTTCAACAAACCTATGCCGGAAAATTGAATCTCACAACTTTCTTGTGATTTTGCTTCTAATTTCATAAGAAATTCTAATTATGCACCTGAAATTGGGGTTAAACTGTTAGAAAATAAACTTAGTTTTTCACGCTTGCAATTTAAACCACCTTTTATAGGGTATTACTTTGAATTCTGTCTCTTCTCCTTCTGTAACACTTTACTAAGATAGATGTTCTTTTTTAACCTTTTAGTTCAAAGTAAAAGAAATTACAACTGATTGGAGTTGGGGCGATGCATCGTTATATAGTTGAGATTTCCATACATTAAGCAAGAGCTTTAGGAGATCAAATTAAAAATTTGAGGAGTTTTGGCCTTTGGAGACACACTTGAAGCCACAAAATTCCATATGATTAAGAATAAGAGATTCAATTTATTGATCAAGTTGATGTATCATTATATCCGTGTTGTTCCGTAAAAGGCTTACGGATCAAGTTGATCCATATGCTTAATATCAATATACGGATCAACTTGATCTGTATCAACCTTACGGATGAACTTGATTTGTATCAACCTTACGGATCAACTTGATCCGTACGATTTACGAACCACCCTCACACACACCCATCACTATTGCGAAAAAAACGCAGGAGCAGTTTTGGTATTTTAAAAAAATGTTGGGTGCATTAGCAATAATGCTGGGTGCACCTAGCAACACCCTATCATTTCTCTTATAAGGACCATGAGCTTTAAACATAGAAATCCAGCCCACTCTGATCAACACTTATAAATATGGGTATGTCATTGTATCATATACACTATAGTGGGATTAATATTAATTTGAATGTCAAAATGTCTTTGTAGGTGTTCTATTTATTCATTTAGTTTAGTCACACAAAAAATTAATCATTTTGAACAATAAGGTAGTTAGTTCGATCAAGTCAATATGAATATGACGCAAACCAAAAACTTGTTTTCTCTTTATTACGTTGAATGAATGTGTGAAAATTAATTATTATTCACCGACAACTAAAGACTAATTTCTTTAATGTGTGAAAATTATCATACAAGATACTTAATCCACAAATAAGATCTTTTCTAAACACATATCCATAAACTTAACACTTATCAGCAAACTTAATCCACAATAATCAAGTTTAAAGCCATAGATACAATGCATATTAATAAAAAAAAGTAATTTATTACACGAGCACTGACTGAATTTTCCTAACGTATTTCATTTCAAATATGATCCAAATTCAATGGATTGAATATAATGAGCCATATATAGCATGTAGTGTGTGTTTCCATAAAAGGAAATAAACTCTTTAAAGAATTTAAAAATAGAGTTTAATCTATGTATATGAATAGTTTAAAATATTTTACACAAATATTTAATAATATTGTTAGACTAATTTATCATGCCACTTAATTAATTTATTAATATGATTTAACTATAAGGTAAGTTCTTTAAGATGACACTGGTAAATTAAAGAAATTGTGGAATTGGCATAAGGAGAAGACAAAACGAGGCAAATTTATCATAGAGGGACCCTATTAGAAACTATTTACCAAATAGGGTCCCTTCTGAAAGTATTAACGGAGGGGGTCTATTTTTGTAGGGGTGCCGCCGGAAGTAATGGTGAGACCATTAATGCCGCCATCACCACTGGCGAGAAGGGTGGTGACGTGGCTGCGAGGCGAGGGTGCCGCCAACACCAATTGCGGGAAAGATTCCATGTACCCAAGCCGCCAACAGCAATGGCGGGACATGCACAAGCCGTGGCAACGTGGAACGTGTCCCGCCATTGCTTCTTGCGAGACTACCCAAGCCACCAACAGCAATGGCGGGACATGCACAAGCCTTGCCAATGTGGAACGTGTCCCGCCATTGCTTCTTGCCATCAAGCAGTCCCGCCATTGCTTCCTGCGAGACAGGTGCATCTGGCTAGGGCATTGTTCGTGAGCCATTTGCAGGCTAGGCTGAACCATTTACTGGCTACCATTTGTAGGCTAGGGCTGAACCATTTACAAGCTAGGAGTTGCAGCTGTGCAAGAAGGGTCACATGCATACAGTGTGGCTTGCAGAGTGCATGGTTAAATGGCCAGACGACTTCGTGTAATTTTGGCTTGGTCACATGCATGCTTTAATGGCCAGACTTTGTGTAGTTTTCGTTTAAATAGGAGCATCGTATAACTTCAAATTTCACATTTTGAAGCGAGAAAGAAAGTGGTCTGAAGAGAGAAAGAAAGGCAGAAACGTTTTCTTTGAAGTTTGTATTTGTTTGAAGTTTGTTCATTCCATCTTCAAAGTTCTATTTATTTATTGAAAGTAAGGATTTTTTGTATTTATTTTAAGGAAGGAATTTTTATTGAGTCAAATTTTTAGAAGCATTATTTCATTCTGTTTCAACTAATTTTTTTAATAATTTTTATCATTTACAAATTGTTTATTTTGAAGTAATAAATTTTGTGGTTAGAATCAAATTTGAAGCTAAAATTTAAGTGTAGTAATTTTTTGAATTAGATTTTGTATTTGAAAATTATTACCAGTCATAATTTGAATTAGGTTTTTGTGTCTGAAACTTTTTTAAGTATAACTCTTCCATTTATAAGCCTTTGATGAAGGTATTTCAGCCTTAAGAATATTTATATGTGATACTTGCAGATTTTGAAGTTGAGGATTTTTCATAAATTATTTAATTAGAGTAGTAATTTTTTTAGAATAAAGTATGAATGTCTAGTTTAAGTTTAATAGAGCAAGCAAATAATTTTTTTTTTATTTTTATCATTGACAAAATATTAGTTGAAGTAATAATTTTTTTTGTTAGACTAAAAATTAAAGGTAAAGTTTAAGTGTAGTAATTTTGGAATTAGAATTTTTATTTTAAAATTATTATGAGTAATTATTTGTAAGCGTCTTTGTTCATGGTTTTTGTGGCTTAGAAATTTGACGTGTGACCCTTGGGTTATAAGCTTTTGTTGATGTTATTTCTGACTTAAAAATATTTAGAGGTGAATCTTCCAGTTTTGTAAGTTAAGGATTTTTTTTGAATTATTTAATTAGAGTAATAATTTTTTTGTTAGAATGAAGTATCAATGTCTAGTTTAAGTTTAATAGAGCAAGCAAATAGATTTTTTTTATTTTTATCATTCACAAAATATTTAACTGAAGTAATAATTGTTTTTTTTAGAAAAAAAATTTGAACGTGAAGTTTAAGCGTATTAATTTTTGTAATTAGGTTTTTTACTTTGAAGTTATTTTAATTATGTTTAATTATTTTCAAGCCTTTGTTGATGGTTTTTCAGGCCTTACAAATATTTACCTGATTTCCTTCTAGTTTTTTTAAGTTAGAATGAAATTTTAATCTGTAGTTTAAGTTTAAGTTTAAGTTAGTAGATGAAGCAAGCAAATACACTTATTTATTTTAAAACTACTATTGTTATGATTAATTATTTTTAATTTTGTTCATGTAGGTATATCATGAATTCAATTATTACAGTGTTGTATTTCAACGGAAGAGTATATGAAGACAATGACGGTGTAATATTCGAAGGCAGTAAAAAGGCGATTCAGATTAAACGCGAAATTAGTTTCAATGCTTTGAAAAAAATTTGGAGATAAGGTAAAGTTAGAAAATAATGAAATTATTTATACTATAAGTTGTAGATTTTTAGTTTCAGGAAAATATGTTGCCTTGCAAATTTGTGATGACGAAGATGTTGAAACTATGATCGAAAGTTTTCAACAACAACAACAAATGTCAGTTCTAGAATTGTACGTAGAAAAGGATGTTGCTGGTAGTTCTATGTTTCATTCTGCAAATTCTGTTATCATGTGGACATAATCTATCTCATCATGAGTCGAAACTGCCAAGAAGTATAAGCAATTTACATGATAATGAAGATGATGATCTTGCGTCTAACTCATACATTGAAGAGTCTTTGAATGAAGATGATAGTGTTGATGGAATATCTGATACAGACGATGAAGTCACCAACATCATTGAACCAATTTCAATTGTTCACCCAACAGAAGGTAAATTTTATGAAATAAAAAATTAGTTGAATACATCTATCTTTTATGACAACTGTATTTAATGGTAACTAAATACGAGTAGTTTTTTGACCTGATTTTTTTTAAAATTATTAGGTGTACCAGGAATTCAAAATCCATTTTGGAATGATGCTTTGCATTATAACAATGTCAATTGGAGTCATCCGGACGAGGACATTTGCGGTTTGGACATGCCAACGACTTTTAATGTTGGACAAGAATTATATGTTCGCATGGATTTTACAGTAAAGATGCGGTCAAAAATGCACTGAAACAATATGTGATGAAGGTGCATCAAAGTTTTAAGGTTGCTGAAACCGAATCGCACAAATATATCGTTTGTTGCCCCAACAACAGTGCAGAGTCTCCTTGCCCTTTTTATATGAGGGCAATTTTATCTAAAAAAACTTATGCATGGAAAGTGACACAATGGGGTGGACCGCACACATGTCTAAATATGAGTATGACACAAGACCATGAGAAGCTTGATTCAAATTTAATTGTGACTTGCGTAGTAGGTACGTTTTTTATGTTCATATTATCCTACTTTTGTGTTATTTGTTATTTGAATTTGTTATTTTAATTTATTATTTGAATTACAAGCATGATCAGAGAAGATCCATCAATAAAAATTTCTTTGATTCAAGAAAGGATAAATAGTGAATTTTCCTATAAGGTTTCATATAGAAAAGCATGGATGGCGAAACAAAAGGCGATTGCAATTGAATATGGCGATTGGGAAGAGTCATATGCGAAACTTTCGTCATGGCTAACACACATGCAAAATTCTCCTGCCTCTTATTTTCAAATACTACATGACGATTTTATTGTTGGTAATAGGGTGAGTCGCGAACATCGTCAGTTTCATAGAGTATTTTGGACATTTGGTCAATGTAAAAAGGCTTTTAAGTACTGTAAGCCAATCATACAAGTTGACGACACACATTTATACAGGAAATACCGTGGGACCCTGTTAATGGCCACATCACAAGATGGAAATGGTGGTGTTCTTCCTCTAGCATTCGTTGTGGTCGAAGGTGAAACGTTAACAGCATGATCATGGTTTTTGGCCCACTTGCGTGAACACGTCACAGATAAGAATGAAAATTTTCTAATATCTGATCGTTACGCGAGTATAAAGTCTGTTGTCGCTAACGAAGCACTTGGTTGGCAACCTCCCCACGGTTATCATGTGTACTACGTCCGACACATAGCGAGCAATTTCAATCGCAAATTCAACAACGCGAAACAAAAGAGATGTTTAAGAAATTGGGTAAGGTTTATTTTATACATGAAGTTAATTTAAGTTTCATATCTACCTACAAATTTTGATGGTAACAAATTTGATGCAGCGTACACTCTTTGCAAGCATGTGTTTGATCAAAACTTAGAAAAATTTCGTCAATTGAGTCCAGCCATAGCAACATGGATTGATCGCATTTCAAAGGAAAAATGGAGCATGGCTTACGATACATCTGGACGAAGATATGGTCACATGACAACCAACCTCTCAAAATGTGTGAATAAGGTGTTGAAGGATTGTCGCAGCATACCGATAACAGCGTTGGTCAAGTCAACATATAGTAGGTGCCAAAAGTACTTTGTTGATCGTGGTCGCCAAGCCCAAAGACAATTAAATGAAGGACAAGTATATTGTTAGTGAATTTTCCTATAAGGTTTCATATAGAAAAGCATGGATGGCGAAACAAAAGGCGATTGCAATTGAATATGGCGATTGGGAAGAGTCATATGCGAAACTTTCGTCATGGCTAACACACATGCAAAATTCTCCTGCCTCTTATTTTCAAATACTACATGACGATTTTATTGTTGGTAATAGGGTGAGTCGCGAACATCGTCAGTTTCATAGAGTATTTTGGACATTTGGTCAATGTAAAAAGGCTTTTAAGTACTGTAAGCCAATCATACAAGTTGACGGCACACATTTATACAGGAAATACCGTGGGACCCTGTTAATGGCCACATCACAAGATGGAAATGGTGGTGTTCTTCCTCTAGCATTCGTTGTGGTCGAAGGTGAAACGTTAACAGCATGATCATGGTTTTTGGCCCACTTGCGTGAACACGTCACAGATAAGAATGAAAATTTTCTAATATCTGATCGTTACGCGAGTATAAAGTCTGTTGTCGTTAACGAAGCACTTGGTTGGCAACCTCCCCACGGTTATCATGTGTACTACGTCCGACACATAGTGAGCAATTTCAATCGCAAATTCAACAACGCGAAACAAAAGAGATGTTCAAGAAATTGGGTAAGGTTTATTTTATACATGAAGTTAATTTAAGTTTCATATCTACCTACAAATTTTGATGGTAACAAATTTGATGCAGCGTACACTCTTTGCAAGCATGTGTTTGGTCAAAACTTAGAAAAATTTCGTCAATTGAGTCCAGCCATAGCAACATGGATTGATCGCATTTCAAAGGAAAAATGGAGCATGGCTTACGATACATCTGGACGAAGATATGGTCACATGACAACCAACCTCTCAAAATGTGTGAATAAGGTGTTGAAGGATTGTCGCAGCATACCGATAACAGCGTTGGTCAAGTCAACATATAGTAGGTGCCAAAAGTACTTTGTTGATCGTGGTCGCCAAGCCCAAAGACAATTAAATGAAGGACAAGTATATTGTTCTAAGCTAGTTAAAGAACTTAGAAAAAAGCAAGAATAAGCTTATTCGCACATCGTTTGCGTGTATGATATCCACTCGACAAGGTTTGAAGTAGAGGAGAGCTTCAATCCTATAACACAATGTGGCGGACAAAAGTGGGTAGTTAACTTGAATGACCATTATTGTCAATGCGGAAGGTATTCTGTGCTTCACTATCCATGTTCACACATTATTGCAGCTTGTGGTTACGTGAGCATGTACTACTACCAATATATAGATGTTGTTTACACGAATGAGCACATCTTAAAAGCATACTCCGCACAGTGGTGGCCTCTTGGGAATGAAGCGACAATTCCTCCTTTTGATGATGCATGGACACTTATCCCTGACCCAACTACAATTCATGCGAAAGGTCAGCCAAATCAACAAGGATAAGTGTCATACCCTAATTTCATCTGGGGACCATTGTTTGATGGCCTGCAACCTTTGCTTGACCGCTTTGAGGTACTTAACACCCATTGTTAGGTAATCCGTGAAGTTCCGCGACAATTCGGAAGTCGAAAGGGAGCATTGTCGCGCAATCCGTAAAGTTCCGCAACATTCCAGAGGTCAAAAAAGGGGATTATTGCATGAATCCGTAAGGTTTTGCGACATTACGGAAATAAAATAAGTGTCTTTACGTAATCCGTAAAGTTCTGCAACGTTACGGAAAAAGAATCAGCATAAAAGGCAAAAGGGGGAGTGTATTTAGTAAAAAGGGATGCACAAATAGCAACCAAGCCCACTTGGGCCTTCTAGGGTGTTCCAACAGAAGGCGGTGCCTTCTAGTGGAAGCAACCCAGCTCGCCTGGGCGAGCTGGGCGGCAAAGTAATTTCGTTTAGCCCTTCTGGTATTTAGGATTCTCTTGAAATTAGTGAGAAAAATTGTTTCCGTGAAGAAAATTCAAGCCGAGGCGCTTCCGTAATGCTTCCAAGACGTTTCCGTGAGCAATTTCGTGAAGATTATCCACTGTTCTTCATCGTTCTTCGTCGTTCTTCGGTCTTCAACCGGTAAGTTCCCGAAATCGAACCTTTAAATTCATTCTATGTACCCCTAGTGGTCCCGACTTGTTTCACGTGCTTTTATTTTTATTTCGTTTGCTTTCCGTATCCCCTTTTGACGTGCTTTAACCATTTACTTAAGTCGTTTTCTCGCCTAATCAATAATAAAATGAATTTCCAACGATCATTTGAGTTGTAATATCGTTTAATCTGTGTTAGAATAAAATCCAACCAATCTTTCACGTTGTAACCACGTTTAAAACCAAAAGAGGCAAAATAATAATAAAATAACCAAAAATATCTTTGAATAAAATAATAAAAAAAATTCAATCGGACGCTTTTCTTTGGGATTTTTCTTAATTGAATTGATTAATAACCAAAGTGAAACTAAGACTCACAAATCAAGCTTTGTCCATAAAAATCACCTAGAAACCATTTTAAGGTCCAACGCCTTAAATGGTCCTCTTTGCTTTTATTGGTTAAACGTGGACTTTCGAAAGCCTAAAGTCAACACATAACTTTGTCACTACTTTCAAAAACCAAGAGATCATTAATGGTCCAATGCCTTAATGTTTTCTCTCCTTTTAAAAGAATCAAAAGATCGCTTAAATGGTCCAACGCCTTAAACGACTTTTTGTTTGGTCACAATATATCTTGCAAAAAAAGATAAAAATAACTTAAACAACGTTTAGTTCTCAAAGAACTACGTAGGTCTGATTTTCTTATCACAATTGAGGAATACGTAGGAGCAAGGGAAACACCCTTGTCGACCACAAAAAGATAAAAATACAAAAAAGGCTTAAAAAGACATAAAAACGTAAAAGGGAAAATAAAACAAATTGAAGTCATACTTGCACACTTGATTAAAGGCTGTCGTCCCTCGTGATGGACGCGTGGGGTGCTAATACCTTCCCCGTGCGTAAATACAACTCCCTAACCTTTCACACTTAAAGTTCGTAGACCACGTCTTTTCCGATTTTTCCAATGTTTTCCTCGAATAAACGTTGGTGGTGACTCCTCGCATTTTCCTTTCTTGGAAGACGCACCCGTGAGTCTCGCGTCGCCTTCCCACTGAAGGGTAGGTTGCGACAGTTGGCGACTCCACTGGGGACTATTTTTAGAGAGTTAGGCCAATCAATCAGTGTGCATTCTTTACCATGACTTCTCCTTTGTTATTTTTCTTTATCCTTTTCCTTATGTTCTTGTATATGTAAACTCTTTTATGCTTTTAGTGTGTTTTTGAAAGGTATGCATGAGATAAATATTTATTCATTGGATGCACACAAACACCAACACTATTTGCACACACAGTGAGTTGAAATGGGGGGCCCTATACCCGGGTCCATGGGAACATAAGGAGTGGAGTTGAATCTGTGGTCATGCTAGATCTCTGACTTGCTTGATAACAGTGAACCCTCATCTAGAGTTTTTCTCTTTGATAACATATTGTTGCTGGTAGTCCCTACTGTTGCAATATGTTTTTCGAAGGGGATGATACCTCTAGAAACCATCAAGAGAGATATGACCACCTTGGGAATTATCACTAAAAGCCTTTTAGTTCCTCCCGTGTAGGTCCCTAAAGTAGGGGCACGAAGCAAACACGCTGCGTGCCTTTTTAAACACTGCCATGCATGTAGTCCTAAATGTCATGTACGCCTTTGCTGTATGATTATTTGTGGATATTGTCATACTATGTACATCCCCATGTTGTGCCTTTGTGCATCTGCATCATGCACGAATTGCGTCTTGATCCCCTCACTTTGTCGAACCGACGGAGGGTCCGTGTCGCATTCTTAAATGCATACGTCGGGCGCCATGCTACCCGAACGTGTATCTAAGAAGGGGACAATTTCCCGGGCTCCCATATTCATAAAATGCATCTGTGTCATATGCATTTCTTCATTCATTCATCCATTCCACCCATGATAGATGTCAAAGTCTTGATTCGCACTGGGTTTTGTTTCACTTTAGTAAAACATGGGATCGAGTCAGGCGCCTTTGCTTAAAAAGAGGTTCTATCAAGTCAAGGTCAAGAGCCTAGGAGTCACCAGTATGAAAGAGTTAGGGCAGTTGATGGGTCAGCTCCATCAACAAGCCTTTCACAAAGCTTACGGTAAGATCTGGGACCTAACCATGCCAGAGGTCTCCACAGATGGGGACAAGGGTTGCATCAATTACAATCATGTCCTAGCTATAAGACAAGTTGGCTACCCTATGAGAGGGGCACCACTAGAGGAAGACCTCACACCTATTATTGCACGAGGTTTCAATAGCACCAACGCGGAGGCACTTCAGAAGGTCCGCAAGGCATGGGAGATGGTGCAAAAGAAGGACAAGGAATTCAGAGGCAGTAGCAACGGGCCCATTGGTGGCTACCATAGGTGGTTGAAAGCCTACATGCAAGGTCTGGATTGGCTCCCGAATTTGAGAACCACTAAGGGGGTGGAAGTTGAAGCTCCGGAGGAGGACGAAGAGGTGCAGGCCCTCAGGACAGAACTCGAGAAAGCCCAAACTGTCAAAGAAAGTTCAAATCAACAGCTCTTAGGATCCGAAAGGAGAATGTCAAACTGAGAGACATAAATATAGCCACCACCAAGGCCTTGGAACAAGAGACCAAAAGGGCCTGTAGGGAAGAACATGACCGAAACAAATTCCGAGGGGCTTTGTGGGGCAGTAACAGCGAGCTTAAGCTTTGGAGAGAGAAAAGGGACCAAACACGAGTAGACAGTTTGATCTTGAAAGATGAATTGAGGATTTGCCTAAGGTCCAACAGAAGCTTGTCTCAGCGGTTATGTGAGACCGAGACCAACATGTTAGCCATCATCAGCAAATACAAGAAGAATTAAATATAGCCACGGCCCACGAGCACAAAGTGGCGGACGAATATGCTCGAGTGTACGTGGAAAAGGAGGCTAGAGGAAGGGTGATTGACTCGTTACATCAAGAGGCAACGATGTGGATGGACCAATTTGCTCTTACTTTGAACGGGAGTCAAGAACTTCCCGATTACTGGCCAAGTCCAAAGCAATGGCGGACGCCTACTCCGCCCCCGAGGAGATCCACGGACTCCTCAGCTATTGTCAGCATATGATAGACTTAATGGCCCATATAATTAGGAACCACTAGGAAGTTTGTATTGTCACTCAGATCTTGACTAGTTATAACTTTCTGAATAAAATGAGTTTATCCCGCATTCTTACTCCAAAATCAGTGCGAATCAAATCACTCCCACATTTTATCTCTAGCATACATTCATTTTTTTCGTACTCCTCACGTTTGGTTTTTTAGGAAAAATGCCATAACTAAACGCGCCCCAAGGCATCCCTATCGCACCAGATCCAAATCTAGGACGATGGGTGGCCAAGAGGAAGTACAGGAACAGATGAAAGTCGACATGTCAGCTTTGAAAGAGAAAATGGCTTCCATGATGGATGCCATGCTAGGAATGAGGCAACTAATGGAGAATAACACGGCCACCGCCGCCGCTGTTAATTCGGCTGCCGAAGCAGACCCAACTCTCCCAGCTACCGCGCACCACCCTATCCCAAACATGGTAGGATGAGAAAGAAGCACACTGGGGCACATCAGCAACCCCCATCCAGGATACAACCGAGTGGCTTACCCCTATGGATTACCACCTAATTACACACCACCAGTCATACGTGATGACGCGGGTCATGTCCCCCCATCCTTGAAGGGGGGCCTGCTCGACAGTCGGATGAGGTCCACGAGGATCGTCGAGAGCATGCCCAAGGAGACATCGATTCCTACTCCTCGTTCCCCGCCGAGGGGCCGGCACCCAACGCACTACCTCAGCCCAACCTCACGGGATAACCTCAAAACCCCCCAGCACAGCCAATATTTTTGTCCGTAGGAAGGCCACCCTTGGCAGCAGAAGAAAAGAGGAAACTCGATCTCATGGAAGAGAGATTGAGAGCTGTTGAAGGCTTTGGCGACTATCTGTTCACGGACATGACTGATCTTTGCTTGGCAGTCGATCAGATTGACTTGAGGCCAAAAGGCGCAATGGCGGACGCCTACTCCGCCCCCGAGGAGATCCACGGACTCCTCAGCTATTGTCAGCATATGATAGACTTAATGGCCCATATAATTAGGAACCACTAGGAAGTTTGTATTGTCACTCAGATCTTGACTAGTTATAACTTTCTGAATAAAATGAGTTTATCCCGCATTCTTACTCCAAAATCAGTGCGAATCAAATCACTCCCACATTTTATCTCTAGCATACATTCATTTTTTTCGTACTCCTCACGTTTGGTTTTTTAGGAAAAATGCCATAACTAAACGCGCCCCAAGGCATCCCTATCGCACCAGATCCAAATCTAGGACGATGGGTGGCCAAGAGGAAGTACAGGAACAGATGAAAGTCGACATGTCAGCTTTGAAAGAGAAAATGGCTTCCATGATGGATGCCATGCTAGGAATGAGGCAACTAATGGAGAATAACACGGCCACCGCCGCCGCTGTTAATTCGGCTGCCGAAGCAGACCCAACTCTCCCAGCTACCGCGCACCACCCTATCCCAAACATGGTAGGATGAGAAAGAAGCACACTGGGGCACATCAGCAACCCCCATCCAGGATACAACCGAGTGGCTTACCCCTATGGATTACCACCTAATTACACACCACCAGTCATACGTGATGACGCGGGTCATGTCCCCCCCATCCTTGAAGGGGGGCCTGCTCGACAGTCGGATGAGGTCCACGAGGATCGTCGAGAGCATGCCCAAGGAGACATCGATTCCTACTCCTCGTTCCCCGCCGAGGGGCCGGCACCCAACGCACTACCTCAGCCCAACCTCACGGGATAACCTCAAAACCCCCCAGCACAGCCAATATTTTTGTCCGTAGGAAGGCCACCCTTGGCAGCAGAAGAAAAGAGGAAACTCGATCTCATGGAAGAGAGATTGAGAGCTGTTGAAGGCTTTGGCGACTATCTGTTCACGGACATGACTGATCTTTGCTTAGTACCGGACGTCGTCATCTCCCCAAAATTCAAGGTACCTGATTTCGATAGGTACAAAGGGACAACTTGTCCTAAGAACCATCTCAAAATGTATTGTCACAAGATGGGGGCGCATTCCAGGGATGAAAAGTTGTTGATGCACTTCTTCCAAGATAGCTTGGCTGGGGTCGTGGTCATCTAGTACACTAATCTAGAAGCTTCCTGCATCCGCACTTGGAAGGATCTGATTACCGCCTTCCTTAGGCAGTATCAGTACAACTCTGATATGGCTTCCGATCGGACTCAACTGCAGAACATGGTTAAAAGGGAAAGCGAGTCCTTTAAAGAGTACGCTCAGCGTTGGAGGGACCTGGCAGCGCAAGTAGCCCCTCCCATGGTCGAAAGGGAAATGATTACCATGATGGTAGACACCTTGCCTGTGTTTTACTATGAGAAATTAGTGGGCTACATGCCCTCCAGCTTCGCAGACTTGGTATTCGCCGGGGAAAGGATCGAAGTGGGCTTGAAGAGAGGGAAGTTCGATTATGTCTCCTCCACAGGTACCAACGCTAGGAGGATTGGAGCAACTGGGGAAAAAAGGAAGGAAGGAGATACCCACGCCGTCACTTCAACGCTTGCATGGGTCAAGCCATCACAGATCTCCCACAGTACCCATCAATATGCACAACATCACCCGAGCTTCTCAGCTTGCGTCGGGGACTCCTCTAACTCAGCACCCATACAACCTAGGGCACCCGCGCCCGTCCATAGGGAGGCCCCCCAAGCTCTGACTCCAGCCCCAACTCGCTCGGCCGGCAATGCCCACTTTGGCGTCGGTTCCAACGCGATAAGAAACTTTCCCCCGAGGTCAACTCAAGAATTCACCCTACTCCCAATGACGTACGAAGACCTCTTGCCATCCATCGTCGCCAACCAGATGGTTGTGATATCTCTTGGAAGGATCCACCAGCCTCCTTTCCCAAAGTGGTATAACCCTAACGCAACTTGCGCGTACCATGGGAGAACCCCGGGCCACTCAATCGAACAGTGCATGGCCTTCAAACGCAAGGTCCAAAGTTTGATAGAAGCCGGATGGTTGACGTTTCAAGAGGATCGGCCCAACGTAAAGACAAACCCGCTTGCCAATCATGGAGGGGGAGCGGTTAATGCCGTCGAGTCAGGTAGGCCGCGCAGGTCTAAACTTTTAAAGGACATGACGACCCCCAAAAGGTTTATCTACGAGGTCCTACAAAAATGGAGCATAATTCCCCGCGGGGGGCACGAGAAAGATTTCTGTTTGATGCATCCCGGCGCGCCACATAACATGGAAGCATGTTTAGCAGTAGGAGACCTGTTACAACAAATGATGGACCAAGGCCAGCTAGAAGTCGGCGATGAGGGGGTGAAGAGCAGCATATATGCATGCAATCGGCAGATGAGGAAAGTCTTAGAAAGCCTAAACCTTTGGTGATACATTTCACCAGGGACGCAGCTCCCCAAACGACCCAACACCCCTCGGTAGTTAGGCCTATTCCATTTCCATACAAAAACAGCCACGCAGTTCCGTGGAGGTACGCGCCTCCAAGCGAAAGGAAGGAATGAGCCACCGACATCAGCTCTCTATCGGCCAAGGTAACCAATATCACGGGGCTGAGCGGCATGACCCGCAGCGGTCGCGTATTCGCACCCTCTGACCTCCCAACACAGCCCGCAAACGCTAAAGGGAAGGCAAAAATGACGGAAGGACAAAATGTCAAAGTGATCCCCGCTCCGGATGGGGATATTCCGATGAAAGGTCTTTCCGAGGGAAGAGATGGCTGTGACAAGAAAGAGGTATCGCTTGAGGAAGCCGGCGAGTTCTTCCGCATTATTCAACAAGGCGAGTTCAAGGTCATTGAACAACTCAACAAAACCTCGGCTAGAGTCTCTCTTTTGGAACTGCTCATGAGCTCTGAGCCTCATCGAGCTTTGCTATTAAAAGTCTTGAATAAAGCTCATGTAGCCCAAGACATCTCCGTAGAAGGCTTTGGAGGACTTGTCAATAACATCACAGCCAACAACTACCTCGCCTTCGCTGAAGAGGAAATTCCTACCGAGGGGAGAGGACATAACAGGGCTTTGCATGTGTGAGTCAAATGCATGGACCACGTCATGGCCAAAGTACTCATTGATAATGGCTCCAGTTTGAACGTGATGCCCAAAAGCACGTTGGAAAAATTGTCGTTTAACGCTTCCCATCTAAGGCCAAGTTCCATGGTTGTCCGTGCCTTCGACGGCATCCGCCGAGAGGTGAGGGGAGAAATCGACCTCCCCATACAGATAGGGCCTCATACCTGCCAGGTTACGTTCCAAGTGATGGATATTAACCCGGCTTACAACTGTCTTTTAGGGCGCCCGTGGATCCACTCAGTGGGAGTCGTTCCCTCTACACTCCACCAAAAGCTGAAGTTCGTAGTGGAGGGGCATTTGGTCATAGTATCGGGTGAGGAAGATGTCTTGGTAAGATGCCCTTCCTCTATGCCATATGTGGAAGCCGCAGAGGAGTCATTGGAAACGGCTTTCCAATCTTTTGAGGTAGTAAACATTGCCTCCGTAGATTCCCTCTCTGGCCAGCCTTGCCTGTCTGATACGGCAATGATGGTGGCCCGGGTGATGTTGGGATACGGCTACGAGCCCAGAATGGGTTTGGGCAAGAACAATGGCGGCAGAACCAGCCTGGTGAGCACCAAAGGAAATCACGGGAAGTTTGGGTTAGGCTATAAACCTACGCAAGCTTACATAAGGAAAAGTATCTCGGAAAGGAAGAACAGATGCCTAGGCTCGTGGTTGGGACAACAAGCCGAAGGGGCCCTGCCCTGCCACATCAGTAGAAGCTTTATAACTGATGGTTTAAGACACAAAGACCAAGTCGCCGCGATATGCGAGGATGACTCCCTGAGGAGATCAGATTTGGTACGACCATGTCCTCCTGGTTTCCGACTAGGAAATTGGCGAGTGGAGGAGCGCCCAGACGTTTACGCCACAAGCATAATGTAACCCTTTGTAGCTTTAAAACTCTACGGTTGGGCCTAGACTTTAGAGTTTCCTTTTGTTAAGGCTTTATGTCTTTTGGTTCTTGAATTTATAATATAAAGATCTTTCTTCATCTGTTTCTGCGCCTCTTCTCATTCTCATTCATTTGCATATTTATTTCTTTACGCTTAAAAACACCAAATCTGACGATGAGTCCATCGAGGTACTAATACCCGGGACCCAACCATCAATTTCGAGCAAGAAGCGGGTCAGATGGAGAGTGAAGAGGACGAGGATGTGGGGCTTCCCCCGGAGCTGGAGAGGATAATCACTCAGGAGGACCGAGAGATGAGGCCTCATCAAGAAGAGACAGAACTAGTAGACTTAGGAACCAGCAGTGGGAAAAAGGAAGTAAAGATAGGCACGGGTATGACCGCACCCGTCTGTGAAGAATTAATGGCCCTGCTAAAAAACTACCAAGACATCTTCGCCTGGTCATACCAAGATACGCCCAGTTTAAGTTCTGACATCGTACAACACAGATTACCTCTAAATCCTGAGTGTTCCCCGGTAAAACAAAAGCTGAGGAGGATGAAGCCCGAGACGTCCTTAAAAATAAAAGAAGAGGTAAAGAAACAATTTGACGCTGGCTTTCTGGCTGTCGCTCGATACCCGGAATGGGTTGCCAACATTGTACCAATCCCTAAGAAGGATGGGAAGGTACGAATGTGCGTGGATTATCGGGACCTAAATCGAGCCAGTCCCAAAGACAATTTCCCTCTGCTGCACATCGATATCCTCGTGGATAATACGGCTAATTTTGCTCTGTTTTCCTACATGGACGGGTTCTCTGGCTACAATCAGATAAAAATGGCACCAGAGGATATGGAAAAGACTACTTTCGTCACCCTGTGGGGGACGTGCTGCTATAAAGTGATGTCCTTTGGGCTCAAGAACGTCGGGGCAACCTATCAACGGGCTATGGTGGCTTTGTTCCACGACATGATGCACCGAGAAATCGAGGTCTATGTAGATGACATGATCACCAAGTCTAAAACCGAGGAGGAACACCTTGTCAACTTGTGGAAGTTGTTCGAAAGGCTTAGGAAGTATCGATTGAGGTTAAACCCCGCTAAGTGCACCTTCGGGGTCAAATCAGGGAAATTACTGGGTTTCATCGTAAGCCAGAAAGGGATAGAGGTGGACCCCGAAAAGGTGAAAGCCATCCTTGAAATGCCGGAACCACGTACCGAGAAATGGGTCTGAGGTTTCTTGGGGCATTTAAACTACATTGCCAGATTCATATCACAGCTCACCGCTATCTGTGAGCCGTTGTTCAAGCTCTTACGCAAGAACCAATCCATCCGTTGGAATGAGGACTGTCAAGAGGCATTTGGAAGGATCAAACAGTGCCTCATGAACCTTCCCGTGCTTATGCCGTCGGTGCCTAGAAGACCTCTCATCTTGTATATGACGATTTTGGATGAGTCAATGGGGTGAATGCTGGGGCAACATGACGAGTCCGGGAAAAGAGAGCGTGTCGTCTACTACTTGAGTAAGAAGTTCACGGCCTGTGAGATGAATTATTCCCTACTGGAAAGAACGTGTTGTGCTTTAGTCTGGGCGTCCCACCATCTAAGACAGTACATGCTGAGCCATACCACCTGGCTGATATCCAAGATGGATCCGGTCAAGTACATCTTTGAGAAGCCTGCTCTGACAGGGCGGATCGCCCGGTGGCAGGTTTTGCTATCCGAGTTCGATATAGTCTATGTCACCCAAAAGGCGATAAAAGGAAGCGCCTTGGAAGATTATTTGGCTCAACAGCCTCTCAACGACTATCAACCCATGCATCCCGAGTTCCTGGATGAGGACATCATGACCTTGTTTGAGGGAAAACTAGACGAGGACAGGGACAAGTGGATCGTGTGGTTTGATGGAGCGTCAAACGTTCTAGGCCATGGCGTTGGGCAGCATTGGTCTCTCCAGACAATCAATGTATACTTTTCACAGCCAGGCTGGGGTTCGACTGCACCAATAACATGGCTGAATATGAAGCATGCGCTCTGGCCGTCTAGGCAGCAATTGACTTCAACGTCAAGCTACTCAAGGTGTACGGAGACTTGGCGCTGGTGATTCACCAGCTGAGAGGGGAATGGGAAACTAGAGACCACAAGCGATACCCTACCATTCCTATATCAAGGAATTGGCTGGTTTCTTTGACGAGATCTCCTTCCATCACGTTCCCGAGAAGAAAATCAAATGGCGGATGCGCTTGCCACTTTAGTGTCCATGTTCCAGCTAACACCGCACGGAGACCTACCGTACATTGAGTTCAAGTGTCGTGGCAGACCCGCACATTGTTGTCTGGTGGAAGAAGAGCGGGACAGTAAGCCTTGGTATTTTGATATCAAGCGATACGTTGAAAGCAAAGAGTACCCACTGAAGGCTTCCGACAATGACAAGAGGACATTGAGCAAATTGGTGACTGGCTTCTTCGTGAGTGGAAGCATACTATACAAGAGAAACCATGACATGGTTCTGCTATGCTATGTGAATGCTAAGGAAGCTGAGAGCATGCTGGGGGAGTTCCATGAGGGCTCTTTTGGTACGCACGCTAACGGGCACGCCATGGCTAGGAAAATCTTAAGGGCGGTTACTATTGGCTCACCATGGAGAGCGATTGTTGTCTCCATGTGAGGAAGTGTCACAAATGCCAGACTTTTGCAGACAATGTCAACGCTCTGCCCTTGCCTCTGAATGTTTTGGCCACACCGTGGCCGTTTTCCATGTGGGGAATAGATGTGATTGGGGCCATAGAGCCCAAAGCTGCGAACGGACACCGTTTCATCCTAGTGGTGATCGATTACTTCACTAAGTGGGTCGAAGCCGCGTCGTACGCTAGCGTCACCAGGAGTGTGGTGGTCAGGTTCGTTAAGAGGGAGATTATCTGCCGCTATGGTTTGCCGAGGAAGATCATCACGGACAATGGCACCAACTTGAATAACAAAATGATGGGGAAATGTGCGAGGAGTTTAAGATCCAACATCACAATTCCACACCCTGTAGACCAAAGATGAACGGAGCGGTGGAGGCAACCAATAAGAATATCAAGAAGATTATCCATGAGATGATCGTGTCATACAAGGATTGGCACGAGATGCTCCCATTCGCGTTACATGGTTATCAAACCTCAGTGTGCACGTCAACTGGGCAACACCGTTCTCGTTGGTATATGGAATGGAGGTTGTGCTATCGTTTGAGGTGGAAGTCCCATCATTAAGAATCTTGGCGAAGTACAGATTAAAGGAATCGGAGTGGGCCCAGGCACGTTTCGATCAGTTTAATCTCATAGAAGGCAAGCGTTTGGCCGCCATGAGCCACGGGCGTTTATATCAGAAACGAGTGAAGAACGCTTTTGACAAGAAGGTACGCTCGCGCAGGTTCAGCGAAGGGGACTTGGTGCTGAAGAAAGTCTCCCAAGCTCTGAAAGACAATAGAGGAAAGTGGGCCCGAACTACGAAGACCTTTCGTTGTAAAAAAGGATTTCTCTGGAGGGCCCTGGTGCTCGCCAACATGGATGACGAGGAGCTACCTTCACCCGTGAACTCCGACGTTGTCAAGCAATACTACGCTTAAGATCTGGGCTATTGAGGAAGTCGCTGCATGTTTTTATTTTTGTGTGCTCTTCTTGGTTTCCCCAGGGATTCCTGTCCTCTGTAATTTTCTCATCACAGACTTTTAAAAGAACGTAGGGTTGAGGTTCCGATCCTCACTTTGTGCTTTAAAAATGCATAGTATTTAATGACCTGAGCCTTTTCGCTCAGTCCGTGGGATGCCCCAAGCGCTTAATTGAAGCTGAACCCAACAAGATTTTACTAAAAGATTATTACATTTGAAAATGCACATGTATACGCATACACATGCATACTTGTTATCTTGTGACAGGGTAGGATCGTTTTAAGCAATAGTCAAATACCGAGCCAAATCCAAAGACAGAGACGAATCGAGGTAAGCGGTAACGCGACTACGATTTGCTGCGCAATGCATTTCCTGCTTTCAGGTACTTAGGGACGGCACGAGTGGAGGCTAGGCCCATGATCAACGGATCGTCGTCCCACGTCCATCTCCAGACAAGCGAGAAGCGCTACTGGGAGGCAGCCTAGTATCCTTTAAATTCCTACTTATTATTGTTGTTGTTTCTTTAAGGTAATGGTCAGATGCCTAATTTACCCTAGGGGCTTCGAGTAAGCGAACACTGACCCAAAGAGAGCGCGTACCTTTGTTTTTTTTTTTTAAAAAAAAATGCAGGGTTAGCTCGCCTGGGCGAGCTGAGCTCGCCTGGGCGAGCATCCCCTGCACGAAATGGTTTAAGAAAGAAAGGGGGAGTGCATTTTCACCCAAGGAACTTCTCCCCTTCACTTAAGAACGCAAGCACTCACGGGATTCTGGTTTTTGCTGACCCTAGGCCACCGTTGTGTACTTTTTTGCTTCTATTTTAGTGTCCTTGCCACCCCATACAAGTAAGTGCACTATCCTTTGGTTTCTAGCTTTCCATTGATGCCTTTTTATGCTCTAAATTGTTCATGATTTGACCATTTTGGTGAGACAATTTGGGGCAAATTTATGCTTTGATTCTTTGAATTGGGGGGTTGTAGGGGATGGCCTTAGACCTAGGTTGTGTTCTGAAATAATGGGGCAAGCCACATTGCCCCTATCCCCTTGTTGTTGGTACCCAAAATTGCGCCCACCAAGTGGTCGGTGAAATGCCTCAATGGTGTTTGCGCATAAGTTATTGAATATTACTTATAGATTGGGTTTGTGCATGTATAAGTGCCTTTTTTGGATGTGGGGACAGCTTGCAGAAGTTAGGATAAATGCCAAAACATGACTTAGGCCTAGGGACCCAAGCCTTTGATTTTTTAAATGCAAGAAGGCATGAAAGTGAGAGCATGTTGGTGAGGTTTCCCCTTTAGGCCAGCACTTGGTTTGGGCTGCACCATGATGATTTCTTTGTGCCTAGATGGTGTGAAAATGTCGTTCACCATGTACATATGTATGTTGAATAGGTAGCCGAATGCTTTGCAAATGTGCATATATGCTAAAAATGGCACGAAAATGCTTCTCAAAATAGTAATACATGACATGAAATAGCCTTTCAAAATGTGAATGAGTAGTACAAAAATTGCTTTTCCAATGAATGTGCAACATGAAATTGTTCTTCAAATGAATGTAAATATGTGTGAATATATGTATAGAATAAATTTTCCTCTCAAGTGTATGAACATATATGTGAATGAAATGTAAACATATAGCAAAAATGCCATTCAAAATGGAGTAGGTAGGTAGCAAAATGCCTTGCAAAATATGTATGGATAGTTTGACATATGGCATAAGGATTTTCTTTGCAAACGAAAGTAGGTGCATCTCATAGGATGTCATTCACCGAGGGAAAGATAGGTATAAATGTATGAATATCCTAGGAGAACCCGCGGGTTGACGCATAAGTGTTCCTTTCAAAATTCGTGTGGATATTCGCGTTTTGTTGAAAAGGGGGGGGGGTACGCTAGTTGGCTTGATCTGGCTTTCATTTTGATTAAGTTTCTTGAACTAACTTCCCAAATTTTTTTGCAAGAAATGGCTCTTAAGAAACTCTCCACTAAGAGGTCTAGAAGAGACGCCACAGGAGAAGGATCCAGTGCCGCCCCAGAGTTTGATAGTCATTGTTTCTGGAGTGCCGAGCACCAACACCGCTTCGAGGCCATCAGGGGATGGTCGTTCCACAGGGAGAGGCGTGTCCAGCTCAGGGAGGATGAGTATACAGACTTTCAGGAGGAGATAGCTCGTAGACGTTGGACACTGCTAGTGACTCCCATGGCCAAGTTTGACCCCGAGATAGTCCTAGAATTCTATGCTAATGCCTGACCCACGGAGGAGGGAGTTTGGGACATGCGCTCGTGGGTGAGGGGTCAGTGGATTCCCTTTGACGCAGATGCCCTCAGCCAGTTCCTGGGCGATCCGCTAGTTTTGGAGGAAGGCCAGCAGTGTGAGTTCAGCCAGAGGAGGAACAGGGCCGACGGTTTCGATGAGGAAGCCATTGCCCAGTTGTTGTGCATATTGGGGCAGGATTTCGCCCGGACCGCTGTAGAGAGGCGGGTGCAGATCATGCGCACCAGCATAACCACTTTGACCCAGACATGGATGACACTGCTGCTCAGCAATGTCTTTCCTAGCGATCACAACTCCGACCTCCCTCTGCCTAAGTGCCAGTTGGTGTATGCCATCCTGACACGGATGAGCGCCCACGTGGCCCAAGTGATTGCTGGCGCCATTTATTTGTTTTCAAGTATGGTGCCTACTAGGCACCCTCTAGACCCAGATAAGTCCAATAGGGCCCTAGGGTTTCCGGCACTGATCACGGGCCTCTTCCAGTCCAACGGAGTTCCCGTCACCCCCAGTAAGGTAATCCGACCGCCGATCACCCGAGCCTTCATCGAGAAGTACTGCACGCCTAGGCAGGCGCAGGGTGATGCACATCAGGCCGCAGGCGCACCGCCACCACCTCGGCAGGCCGATCCAGCTGGCCCACTGGGCGTGGAGCGTTATCTACAGCATTTGGTTCACCAGCAGGTGGCCAACCACCATGGGCAGGTGCAGATACATGAGTGTCTCTATTGGTTCAGCCTCAGTCAGTAGGGGCAGGGTTCCACCCCTTTTATATGCCTTACCCTGAAGCAGTTTGGGGCTGAGGTCGCATGGCCTGGAGACTGGACCGATGCCCAAATGCAGTTTGAATGCTGTGAATATTTTCCCAAATGCCCCAAATGGACTCGGATGAATGCATGAATTGATAAAGGAGCATATTTTGGAAACGCTAGGTTGACTTAAATAGGAAAAAATGAATTATGAGCCCTAGTGTCACATGACCATAAAAACTTGATGCTTGAGTGTCCACATGGGTGCATGCATGACCAGTTTTGCATAAAATTCCCTAATCATCATTGTTGCATGTGTGTCATGGAAATAATGTGGGGCATCCCCTTTATCCCTGAACTGCTGGCCAAACTAACACCTTGACATATTTCATGTCTAGCCGTTCTACAAGCCTTGAGCCAAAATCCCAACTCACCATAAACCTTGACCCAGGGTGAGAATGCCTATCCTCGCCTTCAGAAGAAAACAAAACAAAAAAGGAAAGTTCCCGATCAAAGATCGAAAGAAAGCAAAAGAAGAAAATTCTCGGTCAAAGATCGGAAGAAAGCAAAAGAAGAAAATTCCCAATCAAAGATTGAGAGAAAGCAAAAATGAAAGAAAATTCCCGATCAAACATCGAAAGAAAACAAAAGAAATATGCAGAAAGGTCTTTGGACCAGACAATATCTGAACAATACAGAATTATCACCAAGTAAACAAGAAAAGAAAGGAAACCATGACCTAAAGTGGTCCTCTCCCTTTGATTGCCAACCAAAATCCTGGGCGTCGGTGACTTGTTCACCTCACACTAAACAAAAATAGAAAAGGAAAAGGTCAAAAACACTCAAAGCCAAATTTCCCACCAAAAAGCACCATGCCCGAAGAAGAAGTCCTATTGATCCATGATCACACATGTAATCTTTGATTTGATAGGAAATGATTTTCGAAATCAAGTCATCACGTATCTATGGTTCAGAATTAGGATGAAACACTTACTTGTGTGAGATTGATACACTTTGAGTGATTTTCTTCTATTTTTTGTTGGACCCAGTATTTCCTCTAAATGGTCATTTAGAAACGAAATGCTAACATCCAAAATCTCATTTATGGTTATGAGAAAATTTCATCAGCATACTCTCCTTCCCCGATAGACACATTATTTTTCATCCAAAAAAGCATATGTTGCTCTGATCAGTTGGAAGTTTTGTTTCTTTACTAAAGCATGTTTGCATTTCAGTGAAAAAACACCGAGACTATTTTAGTCTCATAGTTATCAAGAACTACATAAGTCTGAGTTCTTCATCACAAATTGAGGATACGTAGGAGCAAGAGCCTCGCTTTTGTCGGTCGCCCCACAATTTCTGTCATACTGACCCTAAAGTTAGATGACGTGCGGAGATACACAAGTAATTTCTCCGCACAAACACTTTTGCTATCCATCAGACCCAGAGCGCGATAGCATGCAGAGACTAACGTCGTCTTCTGCACCCTTTGTCAATCGCGGCCCACGAGCCCGTTGACACGCGGAGATTTACATTGTCTTTCGCGCTTTCTGTCACACTGACCCTGAAGTCAGGTGACATGCGAGGATACACAAGTAATTTCTCCGCACAGTCAATTTCTGTCAATACTAACCCGTGAAGTTAGGGGGCAGGTGGAGATACACAAGTAATTTCTCCGCACAAACACTTTTGCTATCCATCAAACCCAGAGCACGATAGCATGCAGAGACTAACGTCGTCTTCTGCACCCTTTGTCAATTGCGGCCCATGATCCCGTTGGCACGCGGAGATTTACGTCGTCTTTCGCGCTTTCTGTCACGCTGACCCTGAAGTCAGGTGACATGCGGAGATACACAAGTAATTTCTCCGCACAGTCAATTTCTGTCAATACTAACCCGTGAAGTTAGGGGGCAGGCGGAAATACCCAAGTGGTTATCCGTATAAACACTTTTGCTATCCATCAGACCTAGAGCATGATAGCATGCAGAGACTAACATTGTCTTCTGCACCCTTTGTCAATCGCGGCCCACGAGCCCGTTGACACTCGGAGATTTACGTCGTCTTCCGCGCTTTCTGTCACATTGACCCTAAAGTCAGTTGACATGCGGAGATACAAGGGTAATTTCTCCGCACAGTCAATTTCTGTCAATACTAACACGTGAAGTTGGGGGGCAGGCGAAAATACCCAAGTGGTTATCCGTATAAACATTTTTTTGCTATCCATCATACCTAGAGCACGATAGCGCGCAGAGACTAACATCGTCCTCTGAACCTTTTTCGTCCTGACCCGTGAAGTCATGTGACATGCGGGGTTACCGTATGGTTACCCGCACCTTTCGTCAACCAAGGGGCAAACGAGCCCGTTGACGCGCAGAGACTAACATCATCTTCTGCACCTTTTGCCATCCAGGGATAGCGAGTCAGGTGGCAGGCGGAGATACCTTATGGTCATCTGTACCTTTCGTCAACCAAGGGGAACGAATTCGATGGTATCAGGATGATGTTGGTCGTTCGGTTCTGCTTATTTTCAAAATTTTTGCAGGTTTTACTCTCGTTGTCCGGAAACATTCAAGCCCAATGACGCACGAGATTCTTCTCTGCTGGGCAGGGACGTCGAGTGCAATGGCGTAGGGAAGTGTCGTGGTTGTCCAACTTTGTCACTTTCAAGACACTAAATTTGTTGACGCTTCTGATGCCTTTTCTTTTCTTTCTGAATGATAGGTTTCGCTGGTGGGACATTGACCGGCCGAATGATGTTCCGCTCGAATGAAATTAGTGTCTTATCTTTACTTCGCTTTTATCTCTAATAAAAGATAAGTAAAGAGGGCAACTGTCATACCCTAATTTCGTTCGGGGAGCATTGTTTGATGGCCTGCAACCTTTGCTTGACCGCTTCGAGGTACTTAACACCCATTGTTAGGTAATCCGTGAAGTTCCGCGACATGCCGGAAGTCGAAAGGAGCATTGTCGCGCAATCCGTAAAGTTCCGCAACATTCCAGAGGTAAAAAAAGGGATTATTGCGTAAATCCGTAAGGTTTCGCGACATTACGGAAAGAAAATAAGTGTGTTACGTAATCCGTAAAGTTCCGTAATGTTACGAAAAAGAATCAGCAAAAAAGCAAAATGGGTATATTTAGTAAAAAAGGGTGTGCAAATAGCAACCAGACCCACTTAGGCCTTCCAGGGTGTTCCAATAGAAGGCGGTGCCTTCTAGTGGAAGCAACCCAGCTCGCCAGGGCGAGCTGGGCGGCAACCAACTCCCTCTTTTCCCCTATAAATAGGGGAAAGAGGGCAGAGTAATTTCTTCAGCCCTTCTGGTATTTAGGATTCTCTTGAAATTAGTGAGAAAAATTGTTTCTGTGAAGAAAATCCAAGCCGAGGTGCTTCCGTAACGCTTCCAAACGTTTCCGTGAGCGATTTCGTGAAGATTCTCCACTGTTCTTCATCGTTCTTCGGTCTTCAACCGGTAAGTTCCCGAAATCGAACCTTTCAATTCATTCTATGTACCCTAGTGGTCCCCACTTGTTTCGCGTGCTTTTATTTTATTTCGTTTGCTTTCCGTACCCCTTTAGATGTGTTTAACCATTTACTTAAGCCGTTTTCTCGCCTAATCAATAATAAAATGAATTTCCACCGATATTTGAGTTGTAATATCGTTTAATCCTGTTTAGAATAAAATCCAACCAATCTTTCACGCCATAACCACGTTTAAAACCAAAAGAGGCAAAATAATAATAAAATAATCAAAATATCTTGAATAAAATAATAAAAAAATCAATCGACACTTTTCTTTGGATTTTTCTTAATTGAATTGATAATAACCAAAGTGAAACTAAGGCTAAAATCAACTCACAAATCAAGCTTTGTCCATAAAAATCACCTAGAAACCATTTTAAGGTCCAACGCTTAAATGGTCCTCTTTCTTTTATTGGTTAAACGTGGACTTTCGAAACCTAAAGTCAACACATAACTTTGTCACTACTTTCAAAAAACCAAGAGATCATTAATGGTCCAATGCCTTAATGTTTCTCTCCTTTCAAAAGAATCAAAAGATCGCTTAAATGGTCCAACGCCTTAAATGACTTTTTGTTTGGTCACAATATATCTTGCAAAAAAGATAAAAAAAGCTTAACCAACGTTTAGTTCTCAAAGAACTACGTAGGTCTGATTTCCTTATCACAATTGAGGAATACGTAGGAGCAAGGGAAACACCCTTGTGACCACAAAAAGATAAAAATACAAAAAGGCATAAAAAGACATAAAAACGTAAAAGGGAAAATAAAACAAATTGAAGTCATACTTGCACACTTGATTAAAGGCTGTCGTCCCTCGTGACGGACGCGTGGGGTGCTAATACCTTCCCCGTGCGTAAATACAACTCCCGAACCTTTCACACTTAAAGTTCGCAGACTACGTCTTTTCCAGTTTTTCCGACATTTTCCTCGAATAAACATTGGTGGCGACTCCACGCATTTTCCTTTCTTGGAAGACGCACCCGTGAGTCTCGCGTCGCCCTCCCGACGAAGGGTAGGTTGCGACAATAAGGAATGAGATGGATTGGCTCGAACCATCTAACCACAGACGAAAATGTAGTAGATATGGAGTAGAAGGGCACAATAGGAGCCGAAGTCCAATGCAATTGACCGTGGGAGTAATTCATTTAATTTATTTATGTATGTTAGATGAATGACTTGTATTGGTTGAGGTTTTGTTCAATGTATTTACTTTGTGGTGTTCAATGAAATCGTCAGTTACTTTTTTTTGAATGTGTACTTTTGTCAGGAAATTTATACATTACTTATTTTCGAAATTGATACTAAAGGAGAACTATCTACAATGTTGTACTTAACGATATTCAAATTGATACTAAAGGACAACTATCTACAATGACAAACTATGGACTTAGTCATTATGGACTATCTGGAACAAGGACTAAACCCTACAGAATAAACATTACAGAATAACACAACAGAATAACACCTAAGCCCTAAGCCCTAACCAGTAACCCATAAGCCCTAATCTGTAACCCCTGAACAAACAGGAAGGTGGAAAAATCCAACTCATATGCATCTAATGTAATAAAATTACATTTAGAAGTTGAAATAAATGGAGTGGATCAATCCAGGTTGAGTGACATTAATTATTTTCTTTTGTCTACCTTAGTGCACATATGGCATTGGTGTTCATTGTTAGTTAGAAGCATTAGTTATTTTCTTTTGTCTACCTTAGTTTTTTTAACTTTATTTATTATTATAGTTTGATGCGCGACATAAATTGTATCCATTAGTAAGCCTTAATAAATTGCATACGATAGATTAAGTGTCAAATTCAAATGAGAAATATACAAAACAATTAAATAAGATGTGATACATCTGTGTGGATACTGAGAAATGTTTGTGGCTGTAATACATTCCATGCACGCTCCCATTTGTTGGAATATTCTTCGCTTCAACAGTCCTTCTCTGCTATCCCTGAGTTTCAAATTGACTGAAGATGTGAAACTTGTGCGGAAATTGACCTTGATGCTGGACCATGTGACAGGCTCAGTGATCTCTCTGCTCTTCGATAAAATTAATTTTTCCACATAAGGCACGAGATCATCAACTGTCCATGTATTCCTCCCTTGAGGAGACACCATGTATTGTAATGTCTCCGCAACTTCAGCCTGCAATTATTAGGGTCAGAAAATTAATGGGCATCATTAAAAAAAATTTAAAGTTAAATATTGAAAAAACAAAAAATATCAATGTAGTTGTGTTTGTATTTTGTGGGTCAACAAACATCTTTATCTTTCGCCTATACCAGACCATGTAGTCGGAGTTAAAGATCAATAGGTCCTCTTGTCGGGATAAGCGTCGACCCTAAAGCATGGCAATTGTTCCACTGATCAATCATTGGGGCGAACAATTGCCCCCAATTTTCGTCATGTTTTCCTTTCAGTGTTATGCCATGAATGTTCAAGGGCTGCGAAGGAGACTCTGGAATTGGTTGTTGCATTCCAAATTGTCTCAATACTCTATCCGGTTGGTGCCACTCAATAACTTGGAAACAAATTAGTGCACCACCGCGCACCGTGCGTCACTTCTGACTACACAAATGGGAGACAACAATGATATAACAGTTGTTGTGTAAGGCTCCCACACAAACTGCATATAACAACATAGTTGTCAGCATTTTAGTAAAATAACACATTATTTTTTATTTTACAAATACAATACCATGTTCTTACCTCATGACGTTTCATAATATCCAACTTGCAACAAAAACTCTCACATCATCATTGCCGATATGTTGATTTCCACGTCGCAGCCACCTACAAAGATTAAAATTTAATATACCCTAAAACCATTTATTCTTTTGAAATGAAAGACGCTTTTAGAATGACTAACTTGTGCCCAGTGGTTTATTTTCTACTTAGGAAGGAGTCCTCTTTGGAGCCAAAGTTATACATCGTTCCCATGCCCACATTTATAGTAAGATGCACATACCTCCGATTGATTTAGTTTTATAATCGGTGGCACTGCACATCTCTCTATATAGAAAAGCAAGTACGGCAGGTCCCCATGCATATGTGCTACATCTCAAAGTCACGTAAAAATTGAAGGTACCTTAGCGAAACTTTGTTACTGCTTTTGTCAACAAACAAGACACCTCCAATGAATCTTAGTATCCATGCACGGGTAAACCTTCGTACCTTGTTCTTTGTCGTCGTGGTTATTTATTTGTGCAAAATGGTGAGCCAACCAACTTAATTTAACCACACTACCTTTAATTTCACCTTCTTGTGGTCTGACTCCCAATAATTCCTCACATAAATCAGCCCAATTAAGATTTGTTGGACCAATTAATGGTAAACCATCCACACGTAGACCTAACAATACAGAGACATCTTGAAGAGTAATAGTACACTCTCCGCATCTCATGTGAAACGTATGTGTTTCCGGCCTCTATCTTTCTATCAAAGCACTAATTAATGAGACATTTATTTTTAAGTATCCCATCTTCATAATCCAGTAAAAACCAGATTGTCGAAGGAAAGAAAAAATTTGCTTTGGTATTTCTTCTTCCCCTTGATAAGTGGGGACAACTCGTCTGATGTGTAATTTGCGGTCTTCTTCCCCATTCCAAACATGTTCTGAAACATGCTTAGCTTGCATCCATAATACGTCACCATCAATCGGGCCAGACTTAATTTTAATATTTGATGGACATGACGATGAAGATGCCATTGATACTGCAAAATAAAATATAATACAATAAATTCACAAAATAATTTATACATTATTTCTACATAATATAAATAAAACTAGGCACATTTATAAAAACGTTATTATATATATATATATATAAATAAATTTGTAATAAATAACACAATATATACATTTGAATTTTTATATTTCAATAACAAAATATATTATACAAATAATCAATTTTGAATATATTCTGCAGATAAATTAAAATACATGTGAAGACAAATTTAAATAAATAACAAAATAAATTTATTTCATAATAAAATATATTATACAAATAATAAAATTGAAATGTATTCTACAAATAATTTCAAATACATACACGCAAACCAATTAAAATAATTAACATAATATATTCTACAATTAACAAAAAATTATTAAATCAAATATGGACTAACAAATAAATTAAAATACAAACAAATATTGAAATGCAAAAGTTAATTTAAACAATATATATTCAAAAATAATAATAATATACAATGTACCATATATTTAATAACGTAAATTACCTAAAACAAATACTATTAACCTACAAACTAAAACTAACACTATCCTATCATATAAAATAACTAACACTACCATAACATTCAAACTAAAAATAATTAACTTAAATAACATTAACTTATCAACTCATTTATTTAAAACTGTACTATCTATATATAACATATAAAATTATAATACTAAAAAGGTAAATTTACGTGTGTGAAATGTCTAATATTATAATTATTTATTTACGTGTGAAGTGCTTAATATTACAAAAACTAAAAATTTACGTGTGTCTAAAATTTACAAATATATACCTAAAGTTAATATTAACTTGTGCCTAATATTACAAAAGCTAATATTACGTGTGCCTCATTAAAGTATCATATATATATATATATAATGTCTAATAATATATATACAACAACCAAATAATATTTTCATACTAATTAACCTAACCTTGGAATATCTATTAATACATAAAAATTAAGAACACAATACCTACTAATACTAACTAACCTAAGCTTAGAATATCCATTAATACTAACTAACCTACTATTTTTATAATATTATCAATAGAATATATAAATCTTATTTATTTCGAAAATCACTTACCAGGAATTATGGAGGACAAGGGCACACACGAAACTTTAAGGAAGCACATCAAGCATAACAAGCACACATTGAAGGAGAAAGAGAAGGAGAAGCTCAGCTTGGAGAGGAGAAGTGTAGATAAATTTACGTTGATGGAGCATTTTTTTATAGGAGAAAACGTAAACAAGCAACGGTCAAAAGCCTACTCCTGCATTTTCACCTTCATCTGCAACCCTAACCTGCATCTTCAGAAAACACTGCAACCCTACACTGCAAACACTGTGCATGGCTGAAGGTGTCTCGCCAATGGGAGAGGCGAGACCTTCTTTATGTGGCTCCACGTCAGTCTTGTCATTGGTGATGGCGGTACCTTCTTGACGTGGCATGTCTTGTCAATGGGAGCAGCGACACTGCGTCCACGTCAGGTGTCTCGCCATTGGTGATGGCGGCACCCGTAACTCGCCAATGCTTCTGGAGGCACTCATGCAAAAACAGACCCCCTTTGCAAATACTTTGAAAAGGGACCCTGTTTGATAAATACTTTATAAAAGGGCCCCTTTGTGGTAAATTTGTCAACAAAACGAATGTGCTTGCCATTGAATGGTAGTGGAAATGGCAACGAGAAGATGAAAGAGAAATAAAATGAAGTAATTTTTTAGTCAATAAAACATAATTACTATAGTAATTCAATTCTGTTTCATTTGATTCTATCTTTTTCAATAAACTGAAGTGCAGATCTTTTTTAAAATTTCATGTTAAATTCTATTCCATTTTAAAATATATTAAACACGAGAATTTAAACGCGTCTCCTGAATATTTCCATAAAGTACATAATGATTGTATATATAAGTTGACTTGGATATACCGCCCAACTGTTATATTAAAGACTTAAAAGTCCCAAAGAGATTTTGCTAAAACAAAAGTAGGTCATTGTGCATCAATCATAGAACC
>NW_024464783.1:0-1040 GCF_000004515.6 Glycine max
GAACTGTCGAAATCCAGCACTGACTGGTATAGATTATGGCGCATGACATATAGAGACGCACGAAAATGAACAACAGAAGCTCTCGTGGAAATTAAAATGGTCATAACATTTCACACTGAGGTCCGATTCAGGCTTATAATATATTGATACGCTCGAAATTAAACATCGAAAGCTCTCGAGAAATTCAAATGGTCATAACTTTTAACACGGATGTCCGATTCGGGCGCATAATATGTCGAGAGGCTCGAAATTGAATAACGGAAGCTCTTGAGAAATTCAAATGGTCATAACTTTTCACACGGATGTCCGATTCGGGCGCATAATATGTCGAGAGGCTCGAAATTGAATAACGGAAGCTCTTGAGAAATTCAAATGTTCATAACTTTTCACACGGATGTCTGATTCAGGAAAATCACATAACGAGACGCTCAGAATTGAACCACGGAAGCTCTTGAGAAATTCAAATGGTCATAACATTTATCTCGAATGTCCAATTTTGGCCCATCACATATAGTGGTATTCGAAATTGAACAACGGAGCCTCTCGTCAAATTCAAATGGTCATAACTTTTGACACTGAGGTCCGATTCAAGGTTATAATATATCCATACGCTCGAAATTAAACATCGGAAACTCTCGAGAAATTCAAATGGCCATAACTTTTCACACGGATGTCCGATTCGGGCGCATAATATGTCGAGAGGCTCGAATTTGAACAACGAAAGCTCTTGAGAAATTCAAATGGTCATAACTTTTCACACTGAGGCCCGATTTAGGGTTATAATATATCGATACGCGCAAATTAAACGTCGAAAACTCTCGTGAAATTCAAATGGTCATAACTTTTCACACGGATGTCCGATTCGGGCGCATAATATGTCGAGTGGCTCGAAATTGAACAACAGAAGCTCTTGGGAAATTCAAATGGACACAACTTTTCGCAGCGATGTCCGATTCAAGCCTACTACATATCGAGACGCTCAGACTTGAACAATTGAAGCTCTTGAGAAGTATAATGAGCATAACGTTTGACTCGAATGT
>NW_024464783.1:1432-3457 GCF_000004515.6 Glycine max
TAGTAAGGTGCACAGCCGGGGTCAGTAATCTCGCCGGTACCGAAATGGTCATAACTTTTCACACTGAGGTCCGATTCACGGTTATAATATATCGATACGCTCGAAATTAAACATCGGAAACTCTCGAGAAATTCAAATGATCATGACTTTCACACGGATGTCCGATTCGGGCGCATAATATGTCGAGAGTCTCGAAATTGAACAACGGAAGCTCTTGAGAAATTCAAATGGTTATAACTTTTCACACGGATGTCCGATTCAGGCAAATCACATATCGAGACGCTCAGAATTGAACAACGGAAGCTCTTGAGAAATTCAAATGGTCATGACATTTAACTCGAATGTCCAATTTTGGCGCATCACATATAGTGACACTCGAAACTGAACAACGGAAGCTCTTGTGAAATTCAAATGGTATAACTTTTCACACTGAGGTCCGATTCAGGGTTATAATATATCGATACGCTCGAAATTAAACATCGGAAACTCTCGAGAAATTCAAATGAATATGACTTTTCACACGGATGTCCGTTTCGGGCGCATAATATGTCGAGAGGCTCGAAATTGAATAACGGAAGCTCTTGAGAAATTCAAATGGTCATAACTTTTCACACGGATGTCCGATTCAGGCTTATAATATATCGATACGCTCGAAATTAAACATCGAAAACTCTCGAGAAATTCAAATGGCCATAACTTTTCACACGGATGTCCGATTCGGGTGCATAATATGTCGAGAGGGTCGAAATTAAACAATGGAAGCTCTTGAGAAATTCAAATGGTCATAACTTTTCACACGGATGTCCGATTCAGGCAAATCACATATCGAGACGCTCAGAATTAAACAACGGAAGCTCTTGAGAAATTCAAATGGTCATAACATTTAACTCGAATGTCCAATTTTGGCGCATCACATATAGTGACACTCGAAACTGAACAACGGAAGCTCTCGTGAAATTCAAATGGTCGTAACTTTTCACACGGATGTCCGATTCAGGCTTATAATATATCGATACGCTCGAAATTAAACATCGGAAACTCTCAAGAAATTCAAATGATCATGACTTTTCACACGGATGTCCGATTCGGGCGCATAATATGTCGAGAGGCTCGAAATTGAACAATGGAAGCTCTTGAGAAATTCAAATGGTCATAACTTTTCACACGGATGTCCGATTCAGGCAAATAATATATCGATACGCACGAAATTAAACATCGAAAACTCTCGAGAAATTCAAATGGCCATAACTTTTCACACGGATGTCCGATTCGGGCGCATCACATATAGTGACACTCGAAATTGAACAACGGAAGCTCTCGTTAAATTCAAATGGTCATAACTTTTCACACTGAGGTCCGATTCAGGGTTATAATATATCGATACGCTCGAAATAAAATATCAGAAACTCTCGAGAAATTCAAATGATCATGACTTTTCACACGGATGTCCGATTCGGGCGCATAATATGTCGAGAGACTCGAAATTGAATAATGGAAGCTCTTGAGAAATTAAAATGGTCATAACTTTTCACACGGATGTCCTATTCAGGCTTATAATATATCAATACGCTCGAAATTAAACATCGGAAACTCTCGAGAAATTCAAATGGCCATAACTTTTCTCACGGATGTCCGATTCGGACGCATAATATGTCGAGAGGCTCGAAATTGAACAACGGAAACTCTTGAGAAATTCAAATGGTCATAACTTTTCACACGAATGTTAGATTATGGCGCATGACATATAGAGACGCACGAAAATGAACAACAGAAGCTCTCGGGAAATTAAAATGGTCATAACATTTCACACTGAGGTCCGATTCAGGCTTATAATATATTGATACGCTCGAAATTAAACATCGAAAGCTCTCGAGAAATTCAAATGGTCATAACTTTTAACACGGATGTCCGATTCGGGCGCATAATATGTCGAGAGGCTCGAAATTGAATAACGGAAGCTCTTGAGAAATTCAAATGGTCATAACTTTTCACACGGATGTCCGATTCGGGCGCATAATATGTCGA
>NW_024464783.1:4496-6442 GCF_000004515.6 Glycine max
AAGCTCTTGAGAAATTCAAATGGTCATGACATTTAACTCGAATGTCCAATTTAGGCGCATCACATATAGTGATATTCGAAATTGAACAACGGAAGCTCTCGTCAAATTCAAATGGTCATAACATTTCACACTGAGGTCCGATTCACGGTGTATAATATATCGATACGCTCGAAATTAAACATCGGAAACTCTCGAGAAATTCAATGGCCATAACTTTTCACACGGATGTCCGATTCGGGCGCATAATATGTCGAGAGGCTCGAAATTGAACAACGGAAACTCTTGAGAAATTCAAATGGTCATAACTTTTCACACGGATGTCCGATTCAGGCAAATCACATATCGAGACGCTCAGAATTGAACAACGGAAGCTCTTGAGAAATTCAAATGGTCATGACATTTAACTCGAATGTCCAATTTAGGCGCATCACATATAGTGATATTCGAAATTGAACAACGGAAGCTCTCGTCAAATTCAAATGGTCATAACATTTCACACTGAGGTCCGATTCACGGTTATAATATATCGATACGCTCGAAATTAAACATCGGAAACTCTCGAGAAATTCAAATGGCCATAACTTTTCACACGGATGTCCGATTCGGGCGCATAATATGTCGAGAGGCTCGAAATTGAACAACGGAAACTCTTGAGAAATTCAAATGGTCATAACTTTTCACACGGATGTCCGATTCAGGCAAATCACATATCGAGACGCTCAGAATTGAACAACGGAAGCTCTTGAGAAATTCAAATGGTCATGACATTTAACTCGAATGTCCAATTTTGGCGCATCACATATAGTGACACTCGAAACTGAACAACGGAAGCTCTCGTGAAATTCAAATGGTCATAACTTTTCACACGGATGTCCGATTCAGGCTTATAATATATCGATACGCTCGAAATTAAACATCGGAAAATCTCGAGAAATTCAAATGGCCATAACTTTTCACACGGATGTCCGATTCGGGCGCATAATATGTCGAGAGGCTCGAAATTGAACAACGGATGCCCTTGAGAAATTCAAATGGTCATAACTTTTCACACTGAGGTCCGATTCAGGCTTATAATATATCGATACGCTCGAAATTAAACGTTGGAAACTCGGGAAATTCAAATGGTCATAACTTTTCACACGGATATTCGATTCGATCCCATAAGATTTCTAGAGGCTCGAATTTGAACAACGAAAGCTCTTGAGTAATTCAAATGGTCCTAACATTTCACACGGATGGCCGATTCAGGCTTATAATATATCGATACGCTCGAAATTAAACATCGGAAACTCTCGAGAAATTCAAATGATCATGACTTTTCACACGGATGTCCGATTCGGGCGCATAATATGTCGAGAAGCTCGAAATTGAAAAACGGAAGCTCTTGAGAAATTCAAATGGTCATAACTTTTCACACGGATGTCCTTTTCAGGCTTATAATATATCGATACGCTCGAAATTAAACATCGGAAACTCTCGAGAAATTCAAATGGTCATAACTTTTCACACGAATGTCCGATTCGGGCGCATAATATGTCGAGAGGCTCTAAATTGAACAACGGAAGCTCTTGAGAAATTCAAATGGTTATAACTTTTCACACGGATGTCCGATTCAGGCAAATCACATATCGAGACGCTCAGAATTGAACAACGGAAGCTCTTGAGAAATTCAAATGGTCATAACATTTAACTCGAATGTCCAATTTAGGCGCATCCCATATAGTGATATTCGAAATTGAACAACGGAAGCTCTCGTCAAATTCAAATGGTCATAACTTTTCACACTGAGGTCCGATTCACGGTTAGAATATATCGATACGCTCGAAATTAAACATCGGAAACTCTCGAGAAATTCAAATGATCATGACTTTTCACACGGATGTCAGATTCGGGCGCATAATATATCGAGAGGCTCGAAATTGAACAACAGAAGCTCTTGAGAAATT